>NW_027461743.1:0-78786 GCF_050947455.1 Rhinoderma darwinii
GTATATAATAATAGTATCACCCACAATAGTGTATATAGTAATAGTATCACCCACAATAGTGTATATAATAGTATCACCCCCAATAGTGTATATAATAATAGTATCACCCCCAATAGTGTATATAATAATAGTAATATCACCCCCAATAGTGTATATAATAATAGTATCACCCCCAATAGTGTATATAATAATAGTATCACCCCCAATAGTGTATATAATAGTATCACCCCCAATAGTGTATATAATAATAGTATCACCCCCAATAGTGTATATAACAGTAGTATCACCCCCAATAGTGTATATAATAATAGTATCACCCCCAATAGTGTATATAATAATAGTATCACCCCCAATAGTGTATATAACAGTAGTATCACCCCCAATAGTGTATATAATAATAGTATCACCCCCAATAGTGTATATAGTAATAGTATCACCCCCAATAGTGTATATAGTAATAGTATCACCCCCAATAGTGTATATAATAATAGTAATATCACCCCCAATAGTGTATATAATAATAGTATCACCCCCAATAGTGTATATAATAATAGTATCACCCCCAATAGTGTATATAATAATAGTATCACCCCCAATAGTGTATATAATAATAGTATCACCCCCAATAGTGTATATAATAGTATCACCCCCAATAGTGTATATAATAATAGTATCACCCCCAATAGTGTATATAATAATAGTATAACCCACAATAGTGTATATAGTAATAGTATCACCCCCAATAGTGTATATAGTAATAGTAATATCACCCCCAATAGTGTATATAATAATAGTATCACCCACAATAGTGTATATAATAATAGTATCACCCCCAATAGTGTATATAATAATAGTATCACCCCCAATAGTGTATATAATAATAGTATCACCCCCAATAGTGTATATAATAATAGTATCACCCCCAATAGTGTATATAATAATAGTATCACCCCCAATAGTGTATATAATAATAGTATCACCCCCAATAGTGTATATAGTAATAGTATCACCCCCAATAGTGTATATAATAATAGTATCACCCCCAATAGTGTATATAGTAATAGTATCACCCCCAATAGTGTATATAATAATAGTATCACCCCCAATAGTGTATATAGTAATAGTATCACCCCCAATAGTGTATATAGTAATAGTATCACCCCCAATAGTGTATATAATAATAGTATCACCCCCAATAGTGTATATAGTAATAGTATCACCCCCAATAGTGTATATAATAATAGTATCACCCCCAATAGTGTATATAATAATAGTATCACCCCCAATAGTGTATATAATAATAGTATCACCCCCAATAGTGTATATAATAATAGTATCACCCCCAATAGTGTATATAATAATAGTATCACCCCCAATAGTGTATATAATAATAGTATCACCCCCAATAGTGTATATAATAATAGTATCACCCCCAATAGTGTATATAGTAATAGTATCACCCCCAATAGTGTATATAGTAATAGTATCACCCCCAATAGTGTATATAATAATAGTAATATCACCCCCAATAGTGTATATAATAATAGTATCACCCCCAATAGTGTATATAATAATAGTATCACCCCCAATAGTGTATATAATAATAGTATCACCCCCAATAGTGTATATAATAATAGTATCACCCCCAATAGTGTATATAGTAATAGTATCACCCCCAATAGTGTATATAATAATAGTATTACCCCCAATAGTGTATATAATAATAGTATCACCCACAATAGTGTATATAATAATAGTATCACCCCCAATAGTGTATATAATAATAGTATCACCCACAATAGTGTATATAATAGTATCACCCCCAATAGTGTATATAATAATAGTATCACCCACAATAGTGTATATAATAGTATCACCCACAATAGTGTATATAATAATAGTATCACCCACAATAGTGTATATAATAGTATCACCCCCAATAGTGTATATAATAATAGTATCACCCACAATAGTGTATATAATAGTATCACCCACAATAGTGTATATAATAATAGTATCACCCCCAATAGTGTATATAATAATAGTATCACCCCCAATAGTGTATATAATAATAGTATAACCCCCAATAGTGTATATAATAATAGTATCACCCCCAATAGTGTATATAATAATAGTATCACCCCCAATAGTGTATATAATAATAGTATCACCCCCAATAGTGTATATAATAATAGTATCACCCCCAATAGTGTATATAATAATAGTATCACCCCCAATAGTGTATATAATAATAGTATCACCCCCAATAGTGTATATAATAATAGTATCACCCCCAATAGTGTATATAGTAATAGTATCACCCACAATAGTGTATATAATAATAGTATCACCCCCAATAGTGTATATAGTAATAGTATCACCCCCAATAGTGTATATAATAATAGTAATATCACCCCCAATAGTGTATATAATAATAGTATCACCCCCAATAGTGTATATAATAATAGTATAACCCCCAATAGTGTATATAATAATAGTATCACCCCCAATAGTGTATATAATAATAGTATCACCCACAATAGTGTATATAATAATAGTATCACCCCCAATAGTGTATATAATAATAGTATCACCCCCAATAGTGTATATAATAATAGTATCACCCACAATAGTGTATATAGTAATAGTATCACCCACAATAGTGTATATAATAATAGTATCACCCCCAATAGTGTATATAATAATAGTATCACCCCCAATAGTGTATATAATAATAGTATCACCCCCAATAGTGTATATAATAATAGTATCACCCCCAATAGTGTATATAATAATAGTATCACCCACAATAGTGTATATAATAATAGTATCACCCACAATAGTGTATATAGTAATAGTGTCACCCCCAATAGTGTATATAGTAATAGTATCACCCCCAATAGTGTATATAATAATAGTATCACCCCCAATAGTGTATATAATAATAGTAATATCACCCCCAATAGTGTATATAATAATAGTATCACCCCCAATAGTGTATATAATAATAGTATCACCCCCAATAGTGTATATAATAATAGTATCACCCCCAATAGTGTATATAATAGTATCACCCCCAATAGTGTATATAATAATAGTATCACCCACAATAGTGTATATAATAGTATCACCCCCAATAGTGTATATAATAATAGTATCACCCCCAATAGTGTATATAATAATAGTATCACCCCCAATAGTGTATATAATAATAGTATCACCCACAATAGTGTATATAATAATAGTATCACCCCCAATAGTGTATATAATAATAGTATCACCCCCAATAGTGTATATAATAATAGTATCACCCACAATAGTGTATATAATAATAGTATCACCCCCAATAGTGTATATAATAATAGTATCACCCCCAATAGTGTATATAGTAATAGTATCACCCCCAATAGTGTATATAGTAATAGTATCACCCCCAATAGTGTATATAATAATAGTAATATCACCCCCAATAGTGTATATAATAATAGTATAACCCCCAATAGTGTATATAATAATAGTATCACCCACAATAGTGTATATAATAATAGTATCACCCACAATAGTGTATATAATAATAGTATCACCCCCAATAGTGTATATAATAATAGTATCACCCCCAATAGTGTATATAATAATAGTATCACCCCCAATAGTGTATATAATAATAGTATCACCCCCAATAGTGTATATAATAATAGTATCACCCCCAATAGTGTATATAATAATAGTATCACCCCCAATAGTGTATATAATAATAGTATCACCCCCAATAGTGTATATAATAATAGTATCACCCCCAATAGTGTATATAATAATAGTATCACCCACAATAGTGTATATAATAATAGTATCACCCCCAATAGTGTATATAATAATAGTATCACCCCCAATAGTGTATATAATAATAGTATCACCCCCAATAGTGTATATAATAATAGTATCACCCCCAATAGTGTATATAATAATAGTATCACCCCCAATAGTGTATATAATAATAGTATCACCCACAATAGTGTATATAATAATAGTATCACCCACAATAGTGTATATAATAATAGTATCACCCCCAATAGTGTATATAATAATAGTATCACCCACAATAGTGTATATAATAATAGTATCACCCCCAATAGTGTATATAATAATAGTATCACCCCCAATAGTGTATATAATAATAGTATCACCCCCAATAGTGTATATAATAATAGTATCACCCACAATAGTGTATATAATAATAGTATCACCCACAATAGTGTATATAATAATAGTATCACCCCCAATAGTGTATATAATAATAGTATCACCCCCAATAGTGTATATAATAATAGTAATATCACCCCCAATAGTGTATATAGTAATAGTAATATCACCCCCAATAGTGTATATAATAATAGTATCACCCCCAATAGTGTATATAGTAATAGTATCACCCCCAATAGTGTATATAATAATAGTATCACCCACAATAGTGTATATAATAATAGTATCACCCACAATAGTGTATATAATAATAGTATCACCCCCAATAGTGTATATAATAATAGTATCACCCCCAATAGTGTATATAATAATAGTATCACCCACAATAGTGTATATAGTAATAGTATCACCCCCAATAGTGTATATAATAATAGTATCACCCACAATAGTGTATATAATAATAGTATCACCCACAATAGTGTATATAATAATAGTATCACCCACAATAGTGTATATAATAATAGTATCACCCCCAATAGTGTATATAATAATAGTATCACCCCCAATAGTGTATATAATAATAGTATCACCCCCAATAGTGTATATAATAATAGTATCACCCCCAATAGTGTATATAATAATAGTATCACCCCCAATAGTGTATATAATAATAGTAATATCACCCCCAATAGTGTATATAGTAATAGTAATATCACCCCCAATAGTGTATATAATAATAGTATCACCCCCAATAGTGTATATAATAATAGTATCACCCCCAATAGTGTATATAATAGTATCACCCCCAATAGTGTATATAATAATAGTATCACCCCCAATAATTTATATAGTAATAGTATCACCCCCAATAGTGTATATAATAGTATCACCCCCTATAGTGTATATAATAATAGTATCACCCCCAATAGTGTATATAATAGTATCACCCCCTATAGTGTATATAATAATAGTATCACCCCCAATAGTGTATATAGTAATAGTATCACCCCCAATAGTGTATATAGTAATAGTATCACCCACAATAGTGTATATAATAATAGTATCACCCCCAATAGTGTATATAATAATAGTATCACCCCCAATAGTGTATATAGTAATAGTATCACCCCCAATAGTGTATATAATAATAGTATCACCCACAATAGTGTATATAATAATAGTATCACCCCCAATAGTGTATATAGTAATAGTATCACCCCCAATAGTGTATATAATAATAATATCACCCCCAATAGTGTATATAATAGTATCACCCCCAATAGTGTATATAATAATAGTATCACCCCCAATAGTGTATATAATAATAGTATCACCCCCAATAGTGTATATAATAGTATCACCCCCAATAGTGTATATAGTAATAGTATCACCCCCAATAGTGTATATAATAATAGTATCACCCCCAATAGTGTATATAATAGTATCACCCCCAATAGTGTATATAATAGTATCACCCCCAATAGTGTATATAGTAATAGTATCACCCACAATAGTGTATATAATAATAGTATCACCCCCAATAATTTATATAGTAATAGTATCACCCCCAATAGTGTATATAATAATAGTATCACCCCCAATAGTGTATATAATAATAGTATCACCCCCAATAGTGTATATAATAGTATCACCCCCTATAGTGTATATAATAATAGTATCACCCCCAATAGTGTATATAATAGTATCACCCCCAATAGTGTATATAATAATAGTATCACCCACAATAGTGTATATAATAATAGTATCACCCCCAATAGTGTATATAGTAATAGTATCACCCCCAATAGTGTATATAATAATAGTATCACCCACAATAGTGTATATAATAATAGTATCACCCCCAATAGTGTATATAGTAATAGTATCACCCCCAATAGTGTATATAATAATAGTATCACCCCCAATAGTGTATATAATAATAGTATCACCCACAATAGTGTATATAATAATAGTATCACCCCCAATAGTGTATATAATAATAGTATCACCCCCAATAGTGTATATAATAATAGTATCACCCCCAATAGTGTATATAATAATAGTATCACCCCCAATAGTGTATATAATAATAGTATCACCCCCAATAGTGTATATAATAATAGTATCACCCCCAATAGTGTATATAATAATAGTATCACCCCCAATAGTGTATATAATAATAGTATAACCCCCAATAGTGTATATAATAATAGTATCACCCCCAATAGTGTATATAATAATAGTATAACCCCCAATAGTGTATATAATAATAGTATCACCCCCAATAGTGTATATAATAATAGTATCACCCCCAATAGTGTATATAATAATAGTATCACCCCCAATAGTGTATATAATAATAGTATCACCCCCAATAGTGTATATAATAATAGTATCACCCACAATAGTGTATATAATAATAGTATCACCCCCAATAGTGTATATAATAATAGTAATATCACCCCCAATAGTGTATATAATAATAGTATCACCCCCAATAGTGTATATAATAATAGTATCACCCCCAATAGTGTATATAATAATAGTATCACCCCCAATAGTGTATATAATAATAGTATCACCCCCAATAGTGTATATAATAATAGTATCACCCCCAATAGTGTATATAATAATAGTATCACCCCCAATAGTGTATATAATAATAGTATCACCCCCAATAGTGTATATAATAATAGTATCACCCCCAATAGTGTATATAATAATAGTATAACCCCCAATAGTGTATATAATAATAGTATCACCCCCAATAGTGTATATAATAATAGTATCACCCCCAATAGTGTATATAATAATAGTATCACCCCCAATAGTGTATATAGTAATAGTATCACCCCCAATAGTGTATATAATAATAGTATCACCCACAATAGTGTATATAATAATAGTATCACCCCCAATAGTGTATATAATAATAGTATCACCCCCAATAGTGTATATAGTAATAGTATCACCCCCAATAGTGTATATAATAGTATCACCCCCTATAGTGTATATAATAATAGTATAACCCACAATAGTGTATATAATAATAGTATCACCCCCAATAGTGTATATAATAGTATCACCCCCAATAGTGTATATAATAATAGTATCACCCCCAATAGTGTATATAATAATAGTATCACCCCAATAGTGTATATAATAATAGTATCACCCCCAATAGTGTATATAATAATAGTATCACCCCCAATAGTGTATATAATAATAATAATATCACCCCATATAGTGTATATAGTAATAGTATCACCCCCAATAGTGTATATAATAATAGTATCACCCCCAATAGTGTATATAATAATAGTATCACCCCCAATAGTGTATATAATAATAGTATCACCCCCAATAGTGTATATAGTAATAGTATCACCCCCAATAGTGTATATAGTAATAGTATCACCCCCAATAGTGTATATAATAATAGTATCACCCCCAATAGTGTATATAATAATAATATCACCCCCAATAGTGTATATAATAATAGTATCACCCCGAATAGTGTATATAATAATAGTATCACCCCCAATAGTGTATATAATAATAGTATCACCCCCAATAGTGTATATAATAATAGTATCACCCCCAATAGTGTATATAATAGTATCACCCCCAATAGTGTATATAATAATAGTATCACCCCCAATAGTGTATATAATAATAGTATCACCCCCAATAGTGTATATAACAGTAATATCACCCCCAATAATTTATATAGTAATAGTATCACCCCGAATAGTGTATATAATAATAGTATCACCCCCAATAGTGTATATAGTAATAGTATCACCCCCAATAGTGTATATAGTAATAGTATCACCCACAATAGTGTATATAATAATAGTATCACCCACAATAGTGTATATAATAATAGTATCACCCCCAATAGTGTATATAGTAATAGTATCACCCCCAATAGTGTATATAATAGTATCACCCCCAATAGTGTATATAATAATAGTACTAGAGCTAGTAGATAATAGGAGTAGTAGTAGACTCGTGGTATGATCATTAGTTTACTGACGCGTTGCGGACTTCATAGATCATTGAGTTATTTCTGTAGTAAAAAAATAAAATAAGTGGAAAATGTTTCATCATTATTTTCAAGTCAAAGAAGCTGCTCAATTACGAAAGGCAAAAATAGCGATTCCCGAAAGATGACGGATAAATCCCCATTGGACTGAGGAATCTGTCATGTGAATGGAGTGAATATCTATGTATCTGTGCCAGGCTGAGCTGCAAGAGTGGGAGAGTAAAACCCAAACCCAGTGACGGAGTTGGTTCTCTACATTGGTGATGGAGCTGGTGGCACTGGATTGTGGTGTTCTGCTCTACATTAGTGATGGAGCTGGTGGCATTGGATTGTGTTGCAGTGCTCTACATTAGTGAAGGAGCTGGTGGCACTGGATTGTGTTGCAGTGCTCTACATTGGTGATGGAGCTGGTGGCACTGGATTGTGGTGTTCTGCTCTACATTAGTGATGGAGCTGGTGGCACTGGATTGTGTTGCAGTACTCTACATTGGTGATGGAGCTGGTGGCACTGGATTGTGGTGTTCTGCTCTACATTAGTGATGGAGCTGGTGGCACTGGATTGTGTTGTTCTGCTCTACATTAGTGACGGAGCTGGTGGCACTGGATTGTGTTGCAGTGCTCTACATTAGTGAAGGAGCTGGTGGCACTGGATTGTGTTGCAGTGCTCTACATTAGTGATGGAGCTGGTGGCACTGGATTGTGTTGCAGTTCTCTACATTAGTGATAGAGCTGGTGGCACTGGATTGTGTTGCAGTGCTCTACATTAATGGCGGAGCTGGTGGCACTGGATTGTGTTGTTCTGCTCTACATTAGTGATGGAGCTGGTGGCACTGGATTGTGTTGCAGCGCTCTACATTAGTGATGGAGCTGGTGGCACTGGATTGTGTTGCAGTGCTCTACATTAGTGACGGAGCTGGTGGCACTGGATTGTGTTGCAGTGCTCCTACATTAGTGACGGAGCTGGTGGCACTGGATTGTGTTGTTCTGCTCTACATTAGTGATGGAGCTGGTGGCACTGGATTGTGTTGCAGTGCTCTACATTAGTGATGGAGCTGATGGCACTGGATTGTGTTGCAGTACTCTACATTGGTGATGGAGCTGGTGGCACTGGATTGTGGTGTTCTGCTCTACATTAGTGATGGAGCTGGTGGCACTGGATTATGTTGCAGTGCTCTACATTAGTGAAGGAGCTGGTGGCACTGGATTGTGTTGCAGTGCTCTACATTAGTGATGGAGCTGGTGGCACTGGATTGTGTTGCAGTGCTCCTACATTAGTGATGGAGCTGGTGGCACTGTATTGTGTTGCAGTTCTCTACATTAGTGATGGAGCTGGTGGCACTGGATTGTGTTGCAGTGCTCTACATTAATGGCGGAGCTTGTGGCACTGGATTGTGTTGCAGTGCTCTACATTAGTGATGGAGCTGGTGGCACTGGATTGTGTTGCAGTGCTTCTACATTCGTGACGGAGCTGGTGGCACTGGATTGTGTTGCAGTGTTCTACATTGGTGATGGAGCTGGTGGCACTTGATTGTGGTGTTCTGCTCTACATTAGTGATGGAGCTGGTGGCACTGGATTGTGTTGCAGTGCTCTACATTAGTGAAGGAGCTGGTGGCACTGGATTGTGTTGCAGTGCTCTACATTAGTGATGGAGCTGGTGGCACTGGATTGTGTTGCAGTGCTCTACATTAGTGATGGAGCTGGTGGCACTGGATTGTGTTGCAGTGCTCTACATTAGTGATGGAGCTGGTGGCACTGGATTGTGGTGGTCTGCTCTACATTAGTGATGGAGCTGGTGGCACTGGATTGTGTTGCAGTACTCTACATTGGTGATGGAGCTGGTGGCACTGGATTGTGGTGTTCTGCTCTACATTAGTGATGGAGCTGGTGGCACTGGATTGTGTTGCAGTGCTCTACATTAGTGAAGGAGCTGGTGGCACTGGATTGTGTTGCAGTGCTCTACATTGGTGATGGAGCTGGTGGCACTGGATTGTGGTGTTCTGCTCTACATTAGTGATGGAGCTGGTGGCACTGGATTGTGTTGCAGTACTCTACATTGGTGATGGAGCTGGTGGCACTGGATTGTGGTGTTCTGCTCTACATTAGTGATGGAGCTGGTGGCACTGGATTGTGTTGCAGTGCTCTACATTAGTGAAGGAGCTGGTGGCACTGGATTGTGTTGCAGTGCTCTACATTAGTGATGGAGCTGGTGGCACTGGATTGTGTTGCAGTTCTCTACATTAGTGATAGAGCTGGTGGCACTGGATTGTGTTGCAGTGCTCTACATTAATGGCGGAGCTGGTGGCACTGGATTGTGTTGTTCTGCTCTACATTAGTGATGGAGCTGGTGGCACTGGATTGTGTTGCAGCGCTCTACATTAGTGATGGAGCTGGTGGCACTGGATTGTGTTGCAGTGCTCTACATTAGTGACGGAGCTGGTGGCACTGGATTGTGTTGCAGTGCTCCTACATTAGTGACGGAGCTGGTGGCACTGGATTGTGTTGTTCTGCTCTACATTAGTGATGGAGCTGGTGGCACTGGATTGTGTTGCAGTGCTCTACATTAGTGATGGAGCTGGTGGCACTGGATTGTGTTGCAGTGCTCTACATTAGTGAAGGAGCTGGTGGCACTGGATTGTGTTGCAGTGCTCTACATTAGTGATGGAGCTGGTGGCACTGGATTGTGTTGCAGTGCTCTACATTAGTGATGGAGCTGGTGGCACTGGATTGTGTTGCAGTGCTCTACATTAGTGATGGAGCTGGTGGCACTGGATTGTGGTGGTCTGCTCTACATTAGTGATGGAGCTGGTGGCACTGGATTGTGTTGCAGTACTCTACATTGGTGATGGAGCTGGTGGCACTGGATTGTGGTGTTCTGCTCTACATTAGTGATGGAGCTGGTGGCACTGGATTGTGTTGCAGTGCTCTACATTAGTGAAGGTGCTGGTGGCACTGGATTGTGTTGCAGTGCTCTACATTGGTGATGGAGCTGGTGGCACTGGATTGTGGTGTTCTGCTCTACATTAGTGATGGAGCTGGTGGCACTGGATTGTGTTGCAGTACTCTACATTGGTGATGGAGCTGGTGGCACTGGATTGTGGTGTTCTGCTCTACATTAGTGATGGAGCTGGTGGCCCTGGATTGTGTTGCAGTGCTCTACATTAGTGAAGGAGCTGGTGGCACTGGATTGTGTTGCAGTGCTCTACATTAGTGATGGAGCTGGTGGCACTGGATTGTGTTGCAGTTCTCTACATTAGTGATAGAGCTGGTGGCACTGGATTGTGTTGCAGTGCTCTACATTAATGGCGGAGCTGGTGGCACTGGATTGTGTTGTTCTGCTCTACATTAGTGATGGAGCTGGTGGCACTGGATTGTGTTGCAGCGCTCTACATTAGTGATGGAGCTGGTGGCACTGGATTGTGTTGCAGTGCTCTACATTAGTGACGGAGCTGGTGGCACTGGATTGTGTTGCAGTGCTCCTACATTAGTGACGGAGCTGGTGGCACTGGATTGTGTTGTTCTGCTCTACATTAGTGATGGAGCTGGTGGCACTGGATTGTGTTGCAGTGCTCTACATTAGTGATGGAGCTGATGGCACTGGATTGTGTTGCAGTACTCTACATTGGTGATGGAGCTGGTGGCACTGGATTGTGGTGTTCTGCTCTACATTAGTGATGGAGCTGGTGGCACTGGATTATGTTGCAGTGCTCTACATTAGTGAAGGAGCTGGTGGCACTGGATTGTGTTGCAGTGCTCTACATTAGTGATGGAGCTGGTGGCACTGGATTGTGTTGCAGTGCTCCTACATTAGTGATGGAGCTGGTGGCACTGTATTGTGTTGCAGTTCTCTACATTAGTGATGGAGCTGGTGGCACTGGATTGTGTTGCAGTGCTCTACATTAATGGCGGAGCTTGTGGCACTGGATTGTGTTGCAGTGCTCTACATTAGTGATGGAGCTGGTGGCACTGGATTGTGTTGCAGTGCTTCTACATTCGTGACGGAGCTGGTGGCACTGGATTGTGTTGCAGTGTTCTACATTGGTGATGGAGCTGGTGGCACTTGATTGTGGTGTTCTGCTCTACATTAGTGATGGAGCTGGTGGCACTGGATTGTGTTGCAGTGCTCTACATTAGTGAAGGAGCTGGTGGCACTGGATTGTGTTGCAGTGCTCTACATTAGTGATGGAGCTGGTGGCACTGGATTGTGTTGCAGTGCTCTACATTAGTGATGGAGCTGGTGGCACTGGATTGTGTTGCAGTGCTCTACATTAGTGATGGAGCTGGTGGCACTGGATTGTGGTGGTCTGCTCTACATTAGTGATGGAGCTGGTGGCACTGGATTGTGTTGCAGTACTCTACATTGGTGATGGAGCTGGTGGCACTGGATTGTGGTGTTCTGCTCTACATTAGTGATGGAGCTGGTGGCACTGGATTGTGTTGCAGTGCTCTACATTAGTGAAGGAGCTGGTGGCACTGGATTGTGTTGCAGTGCTCTACATTGGTGATGGAGCTGGTGGCACTGGATTGTGGTGTTCTGCTCTACATTAGTGATGGAGCTGGTGGCACTGGATTGTGTTGCAGTACTCTACATTGGTGATGGAGCTGGTGGCACTGGATTGTGGTGTTCTGCTCTACATTAGTGATGGAGCTGGTGGCACTGGATTGTGTTGCAGTGCTCTACATTAGTGAAGGAGCTGGTGGCACTGGATTGTGTTGCAGTGCTCTACATTAGTGATGGAGCTGGTGGCACTGGATTGTGTTGCAGTTCTCTACATTAGTGATAGAGCTGGTGGCACTGGATTGTGTTGCAGTGCTCTACATTAATGGCGGAGCTGGTGGCACTGGATTGTGTTGTTCTGCTCTACATTAGTGATGGAGCTGGTGGCACTGGATTGTGTTGCAGCGCTCTACATTAGTGATGGAGCTGGTGGCACTGGATTGTGTTGCAGTGCTCTACATTAGTGACGGAGCTGGTGGCACTGGATTGTGTTGCAGTGCTCCTACATTAGTGACGGAGCTGGTGGCACTGGATTGTGTTGTTCTGCTCTACATTAGTGATGGAGCTGGTGGCACTGGATTGTGTTGCAGTGCTCTACATTAGTGATGGAGCTGGTGGCACTGGATTGTGTTGCAGTGCTCTACATTAGTGAAGGAGCTGGTGGCACTGGATTGTGTTGCAGTGCTCTACATTAGTGATGGAGCTGGTGGCACTGGATTGTGTTGCAGTGCTCTACATTAGTGATGGAGCTGGTGGCACTGGATTGTGTTGCAGTGCTCTACATTAGTGATGGAGCTGGTGGCACTGGATTGTGGTGGTCTGCTCTACATTAGTGATGGAGCTGGTGGCACTGGATTGTGTTGCAGTACTCTACATTGGTGATGGAGCTGGTGGCACTGGATTGTGGTGTTCTGCTCTACATTAGTGATGGAGCTGGTGGCACTGGATTGTGTTGCAGTGCTCTACATTAGTGAAGGAGCTGGTGGCACTGGATTGTGTTGCAGTGCTCTACATTGGTGATGGAGCTGGTGGCACTGGATTGTGGTGTTCTGCTCTACATTAGTGATGGAGCTGGTGGCACTGGATTGTGTTGCAGTACTCTACATTGGTGATGGAGCTGGTGGCACTGGATTGTGGTGTTCTGCTCTACATTAGTGATGGAGCTGGTGGCACTGGATTGTGTTGCAGTGCTCTACATTAGTGAAGGAGCGGGTGGCACTGGATTGTGTTGCAGTGCTCTACATTAGTGATGGAGCTGGTGGCACTGGATTGTGTTGCAGTTCTCTACATTAGTGATAGAGCTGGTGGCACTGGATTGTGTTGCAGTGCTCTACATTAATGGCGGAGCTGGTGGCACTGGATTGTGTTGTTCTGCTCTACATTAGTGATAGAGCTGGTGGCACTGGATTGTGTTGCAGTGCTCTACATTAATGGCGGAGCTGGTGGCACTGGATTGTGTTGTTCTGCTCTACATTAGTGATGGAGCTGGTGGCACTGGATTGTGTTGCAGTGCTCTACATTAATGGCGGAGCTTGTGGCACTGGATTGTGTTGCAGTGTTCTACAATAGTGATGGTGCTGGTGGCACTGGAATGTGTTGCAGTGCTCTACATTAGTGACCGAGCTGGTGGCACTGGAATGTGTTGCAGTGTTCTACATTAGTGACCGAGCTGGTGGCACTGGATTGTGTTGCAGTGCTCTACATTGGTAATGGAGCTGGTGGCACTGGATTATGTTGCAGTGGTCTACATTAGTGATGGAGCTGGTGGCACTGGATTGTGTTGCAGTGCTCTACATTAATTACGGAGCTGGTGGCACTGGATTGTGTTGCAGTGTTCTACATTAGTGATGGAGCTGGGTGGCACTGGATTGTCTTGCAGTGCTCTACATTAGTGACGGTGTTGGTGCCACTGGATTGTGTTGCAGTGCTCTACATTGGTGACGAAGCTGGTGGCACTGGATTGTGTTGCAGCGCTCTACATTAGTGAAGGAGCTGGTGGCACTGGATTGTGTTGCAGTGCTCTACATTAGTGACCGAGCTGGTGGAACTGGATTGTGTTGCAGCGCTCTACATTAGTGATGGAGCTGGTGGCACTGGATTGTTTTGCAGTGTTCTACATTAGTGACCGAGCTGGTGCCACTGGATTGTGTTGCAGTGCTCTACATTAGTGACGGAGTTGGTGGCACAGGATTGTGTTGCAGTGATCTACATTAATGACGGAGCTTGTGGCACTGGATTGTGTTGCAGTGGTCTACATTAGTGATGGAGCTGGTGGCACTGGATTGTGTTGCAGTGCTCTACATTAGTGACGGAGCTGGTGGCACTGGATTGTGTTGCAGTGGTCTACATTAGTGATGGAGCTGGTGGCACTGGATTGTGTTGCAGTTCTCTACATTAGTGACGGAGCTGGTGGCACTGGATTGTGTTGCAGTGGTCTACATTAATGACGGAGCTTGTGGCACTGGATTGTGTTGCAGTGGTCTACATTAGTGATGGAGCTGGTGGCACTGGATTGTGTTGCAGTGCTCTACATTAGTGACGGAGCTGGTGGCACTGGATTGTGTTGCAGTGGTCTACATTAGTGATGGAGCTGGTGGCACTGGATTTTGTTGCAGTGCTCTACATTAGTGACGGAGCTGGTGGCACTGGATTGTGTTGCAGTGCTCTACATTTGTGACGGTGTTGGTGGCACTGGATTGTGTTGCAGTGCTCTGCATTGGTGACGGAGCTTGTGGCACTGGATTGTGTTGCAGCGCTCTACATTAGTGACCGAGCTGGTGGCACAGGATTGTGTTGCAGTGTTCTACATTAGTGACCGAGCTTGTGGCACTGGATTGTGTTGCAGCGCTCTATGTTTCTGATGGAGCTGATGGCACTGGATTGTGTTGCAGTGCTCTACATTAGTGACGGAGCTGATGACACTGGATTGTGTTGCAGTGCTCTACATTAGTGATGGAGCTGGTCGCACTGGATTGTGTTGCAATACTCTACATTAGTGATGGAGCTGGTGGCACTGGATTGTGTTGCAGCGCTCTACATTAGCGACGGAGCTGGTGGCACTGGATTGTGTTACAGTGCTCTACATTAGCGACTGAGCTGGTGGCACTGGATTGTGTTGCAGTGCTCTACATTAGTGACGAAGCTGGTGGCACTGGATTGTGTTGCAATGCTCTACATTAGTGATGGAGCTGGTGGCACTGGATTGTGTTGCAAAGCTCTACATTAGTGACAGAGCTGGTGGCACTGGATTGTGTTGCAGTTCTCTACATTAGTGATGGAGCTGGTGGCACTGGATTATGTTGCAGCGCTCTACATTAGTGATTGAGCTGATGGCACTGGATTGTGTTGCAGTGCTCTACATTGGTGATGGAGCTGGTGGCACTGGATTGTGTTGCAGTGCTCTACATTGGTGATGGAGCTGGTGGCACTGGATTGTGTTGCAGTGCTCTACATTGGTGACGAAGCTGGTGGCACTGGATTGTGTTGCAGCGCTCTACGTTAGTGAAGGAGCTGGTGGCACTGGATTGTGTTGCAGTGCTCTACATTAGTGACCGAGCTGGTGGAACTGGATTGTGTTGCAGCGCTCTACATTAGTGATGGAGCTGGTGGCACTGGATTGTGTTGCAGTGTTCTACATTAGTGACCGAGCTGGTGGCACTGGATTGTGTTGCAGTGGTCTACATTAATGACGGAGCTTGTGGCACTGGATTGTGTTGCAGTGGTCTACATTAGTGATAGAGCTGGTGGCACTGGATTGTGTTGCAGTGCTCTACATTAGTGACGGAGCTGGTGGCACTGGATTGTGTTGCAGTGGTCTACATTAGTGATGGAGCTGATGGCACTGGATTGTGTTGCAGTGCTCTACATTAGTGACGGAGCTGGTGGCACTGGATTGTGTTGCAGTGCTCTACATTTGTGACGGTGTTGGTGGCACTGGATTGTGTTGCAGTGCTCTACATTGGTGACGGAGCTTGTGGCACTGGATTGTGTTGTAGCGCTCTACATTAGTGATGGAGCTGGTGGCACTGGATTGTGTTGCAGTGTTCTACATTAGTGACCGAGCTGGTGGCACTGGATTGTGTTGCAGCGCTCTACGTTTGTGATGGAGCTGATGGCACTGGATTGTGTTGCAGTGCTCTACATTAGTGACGGAGCTGATGGCACTGGATTGTGTTGCAGTGCTCTACATTAGTGATGGAGCTGGTCGCACTGGATTGTGTTGCAATGCTCTACATTAGTGATGGAGCTGGTGGCACTGGATTGTGTTGCAGCGCTCTACATTAGCGACGGAGCTGGTGGCACTGGATTGTGTTACAGTGCTCTACATTAGCGACGGAGCTGGTGGCACTGGATTGTGTTGCAGTGCTCTACATTAGTGACGAAGCTGGTGGCACTGGATAGAGTTGCAATGCTCTACATTAGTGATGGAGCTGGTGGCACTGGATTGTGTTGCAGTGCTCTACATTAGTGACAGAGCTGGTGGCACTGGATTGTGTTGCAGTTCTCTACATTAGTGATGGAGCTGGTGGCACTGGATTGTGTTGCAGTTCTCTACATTAGTGATGGAGCTGGTGGCACTGGATTATGTTGCAGCGCTCTACATTAGTGATGGAGCTGATGGCACTGGATTGTGTTGCAGTGCTCTACATTGGTGATGGAGCTGGTGGCACTGGATTGTGTTGCAGTGCTCTACATTAGTGATGGAGCTGATGGCACTGGATTGTGTTGCAGTGTTCTACATTAGTGATGGAGCTGGTGGCACTGGATTGTGTTGGTGCTCTACATTAGTGATGGAGCTGGTGGCACTGGATTGTGTTGTTCTGCTCTACATTAGTGATGGAGCTGGTGGCACTGGATTGTGTTGCAGTGCTCTACATTAGTGATGGAGCTGGTGGCACTGGATTGTGTTGCAGCACTCTACATTAGTGATGGAGATGATGGCACTGGATTGTGATGCAGTACTCTACATTAGTGATGGAGCTGGTGGCACTGGATTGTGTTGCAGTTCTCTTCATTATTGATGGAGCTGGTGGCACTGGATTGTGTTGCAGTGGTCTACATTAGTGATGGAGCTGGTGGCACTGGATTGTGTTGTTCTGCTCTACATTAGTGATGGAGCTGGTGGCACTGGATTGTGTTGTTCTGCTCTACATTAGTGACGGAGCTGGTGGCACTGGATTGTGTTGCAGCGCTCTACTTAAGTGATGGAGCTGGTGGCACTGGATTGTGTTACAGTGCTCTACATTAGTGATGGAGTTGGTGGCACTGGATTGTGTTGTTCTGCTCTACATTAGTGATGGAGCTGGTGCCACTGGATTGTGTTGTTCTGCTCTACATTAGTGACGGAGCTGGTGGCACTGGATTGTGTTGCTCTACATTAGTGACGGAGCTGGTGGCACTGGATTGTGTTGCAGCGCTCTACATTAGTGATGGAGCTGGTGGCACTGGATTGTGTTGTTCTGCTCTACATTAGTGATGGAGCTGGTGGCACTGGATTGTGTTGCAGTGCTCTACATTAGTGATGGAGCTGGTGGCACTGGATTGTGTAGTTCTGCTCTACATTAGTGATGGAGCTGGTGGCACTGGATTGTGTTGTTCTGCTCTACGTTGGTGATGGAGCTGGTGGCACTGGATTGTGTTGTTCTGCTCTACATTAGTGATGGAGCTGGTGGCACTGGATTGTGTTGCAGTGCTCTACATTAGTGATAGAGCTGGTGGCACTGGATTGTGTTGTTCTGCTCTACATTAGTGACGGAGCTGGTGGCACTGGATTGTGTTGCAGTACATTAGTGACGGAGCTGGTGGCACTGGATTGTGTTGCAGCGCTCTACATTAGTGATGGAGCTGGTGGCACTGGATTGTGTTGTTCTGCTCTACATTAGTGATGGAGCTGGTGGCACTGGATTGTGTTGTTCTGCTCTACATTAGTGATGGAGCTGGTGGCACTGGATTGTGTTGCAGCGCTCTACATTAGTGACGGAGCTGGTGGCACTGGATTGTGTTGCAGCGCTCTACATTAGTGATGGAGCTGGTGGCACTGGATTGTGTTGCAGTGCTTTACATTAGTGATGGAGCTGGTGGCACTGGATTGTGTTGTTCTGCTCTACATTAGTGATGGAGCTGGTGGCACTGGATTGTGTTGCAGTGCTCTACATAAGTGACGGAGCTGGTGGCACTGGATTGTGTTGCAGTGTTCTACATTAGTGACGGAGCGGGTGGCACTGGATTGTGTTGCAGTGCTCTATATTAGTGATGGAGCTGGTGGCACTAGATTGTGTTGCAGTGCTCTACATTAGTGATGGAGCTGGTGGCACTGGATTGTGTTGTTCTGCTCTACATTAGTGATGGAGCTGATGGCACTGGATTGTGTTGTTCTGCTCTACATTAGTGACGGAGCTGGTGGCACTGGATTGTGTTGTTCTGCTCTACATTAGTGACGGAGCTGGTGGCTCTGGATTGTGTTGCAGCGTTCTACATTAGTGATGGAGCTGGTGGCACTTGATTGTGTTGCAGTGCTCTACATTAGTGATGGCAAATACTAGGGTGACCCTAGCAGTTGGCAGATATGTATTAGATATAGAAAGAACCAAATGTGCCTGAGGCACACTGAAAATCGATTTCCCAACTGCTAATCAGTGTAATTAAAATATAACTTTTAATAGTTTTGCCATTAAAGATGTCCAAGGGGACATAACATTCAGCACGAACAGTTAAAATTAGTAGCCAGTATTGCTCTAGCACACGCTTGTTTCTACTCGATCTGCATGTATTGCCAGACGGAGTGTAAGGTACTCAGATTGCAGAGTATCAGGTCGGCAGCTGCAGACTGCCGAGCTTTAGTGGATAGGATATGGTATGGTATGCGTGCTTAGGATTGCCACGCAAGCTAGGCTCTTTAAAATTGTAAATTTAGCCCCCCCGACATGTTTCGCTGTCAACACAGCGTCCTCAGGGGATCAAAACGGGGCTAGTGAGCGCGCGTATGAATTGTCAGACCCTTTAAACATTTCGATTTGCATCACACAAGATTCACCTGTGTGAGAACCAATAGGAGCTCTGTACAGAGGACGAGCCTCCATAGTAGAAGATTGGCGTTTATGCCAGCCAATGTGGAAGCCATATATATGACCAGTTACGATGCGCCGAGTGCGCATGGGCACTAGAATCACAACTAGACTTAGAAATTTTTCTGAGTTAACCATTGTAAACGGCACCTGCGCACACGAGTCCTGCAGGGTCTTAGCCGATATCAACATTATCAGTGATAGATGCGCATGTCTGGGCTCTTAGAAAAAGAGCAAGCTCTCAGAATAGTAGCACTAGATGGGTCCCCGTAATAGAGACTTGACAGAAGTCATAATAGAAAACGTATAGATGGCCAATTTAACGCATTGGCACTATGGTCACGGTCAGACTTAGTCAGATCTCCACATATATGTACATATTAGAGATCTGACTGGCTCGACAGCGCATGCGTATCTCGGACCTGGACTTAGCCGGTTTTGGCATCTATGAAGATTTACAAGTGCATGTCTAGTCTCTAGTTAGATTCGGGAGAAATCAATAGGGCGCGCGTGCGCACCAGGGTCCAAAGGGGACTTAGACGATATTTTGGATAGTGGTCTGAGTATGTTAGGGACGCAGAGGTCTCACAATTCACAGTTAGACTCAAGTTAGAGGTTCCTGACGTAAGAATTTAGTGCGCATGTCTGGGCACTCAGAGGATACAGCAACAGGGATCGTTCCCATCAAAAGGTGAGTATTACAGTATATATATATGTTGTCCACACTGCAAGTTTAGCCTATAGATTAGGTCATTATCCACAAAGGGCATGGCTCAACTACAATCTCATGGTTCGAGTAGAGGGAGAATAAGGGGGAAGGACAAATTGTCCAATTGGACATATATGACAATTGAATTATCAGTATAAGGATATATTGTCTCTTTTTCAATAGAGGTACGATTGGTCATAGTGACCAGGTGACAGCTGTCAGTGTGTATATATACATCAGGTGTGGCATTCTAAGTTGGGGCAATTATAGAAAGGCTACGAAGGTGAATCCCTCATTTAGCCCATTTGGGCTTAAAGATCTAAGCCTATGAATCCATTTGGCTTCTTCTTGCAGTAACTTTTTATCAAGATTGCCTGCTCTGGGGCCCAGCTTGACTTGGGTGATGCCCCAAAATTGGAGAGCATTGATGTCTCCTTGATGGTAAGATCTAATATGTTTAGAGAGAGGTGTGTCTTCTTTCATATTAATCGTACTCTTATGCTTCGAAATCCTTCTACGGAGTTGTTGAATGGTCTTGCCCACGTATAGTTTTGGGCAAGGGCACTGTGCAGCATAGACAATACCACTACTTTGACAATTGATGAATTGTTTAATGGTAAAAATCTTACCATCGACTGGGTTGGCGAAGGTTTTGGTCGTCGGCATCAAGGGGCAAAAGGAGCATCTGCCACAGGGAAATGATCCCTGTATTGGGGGCGGAAGCCAAGTTTTTTGTGAAGTTAGTGGTCTCGAATAGTGGCTATGTGTCAAGTATTCACGGAGGTTCTTACCTCTCCGATATGTGACACTGGGAATGTTGGAGATTGTGTCACAGAGGTCAGTGTCTGTTAGTAGAATAGACCAGTGTCTCTTTAAGATGTTTTTAATTTGATATGAGCAATTGTCAAAATTCCCTATACATCTGATAAGGGGAGATTGTTTGCTACCATCAAGAGCATGTTTTTCATTCTCCTTTTTACCATGCAGTAGGTCATCCCTAGATGTTGCCCTCGCCCTTGCATAGGCTCTATGCAGAGTTTTCTTTGGGTATCCACGTGCAAGGAATTTATTATATAAAGTATCACATTCCATTTGAAAGGTGGTTTCTTCAGAGCAGTTTCTTTTTGCTCTTAAGTACTGTCCAATTGGGATACCTTTTTTGAGAGCCGGCGGATGATAACTTCCCCAATGCAGGAAACTATTTGTTGCAGTCTCCTTTCTATAGATAGTAGTTTGGACAGCCCCACCAGGGTCCAGGGAAATTTTTAGATCCAAAAAATTAATTTCATTTGTGTGTATAGTGTAGGTGAATTTCATCCCAATATGATTATTATTGATGACATCCATGAAATCAGAGAAGAGAGCTGTGTCTCCCTCCCAGAAGACAAGTATGTCATCTATGTATCTACCCCAGAAAGAGATGTGACAAGTGAAGGGGAGTAAATCCTCGTTAAAAATTAAAGTGTCCTCCCACCATCCTAAAAATAAGTTGGCATAAGTGGGTGCACAAACAGTGCCCATGGCCGTGCCTTTGAGTTGGTGATAGAATTTATTATCGAAAAGAAAATAATTGTGTGTGAGTAGGAATTGTAGTAGGGATATAGTGAAATTATTGTGTGCCTGAAACTGAGTCCCCTTAGTGCTCAAAAAGTGTCGTACAGCACCAAGGCCCAAATCATGGTTGATATTAGTGTACAGTGACTCGACATCAATAGTAGCTATTAGCGTGGTGGAAGATACATTAATCCCCTGGATCCTGGTGAGGGTGTCCTTGGTATCTCGTAGAAAAGAGGGTAGTGCTGCAACAAAGGATGACAGAATTTCGTTTACATATGTACTTATACCTTGCGTTAAGTTGTCATTACCGGAGACAATTGGTCTACCAGGTATTGGTGTAACATTTTTGTGTATTTTGGGCAGGGCGTAGAAAGTCGCCAGAGTAGGTGTGGAGTTATATACAGATTTAAATTCTTCAGATGATATTAGTCCATTGGACCTTGCATTAATCAGTAAGGTATGTAATTCGGATAGATATCGTTCGGTCGGATTTCCATCTAGTACCTTATATGTAGATGTATCATTGAGAAGTCTCTGGACCATCGAGACATAGTCTTTACGATTAAGAATAACAATATTGCCCCCTTTGTCAGAGGGTTTAAATATAATTTCTTCATTTTTGCTGAGTTCATCTAATGCTGTTTTCTCTGATTTACTAAGGTTACTTCGAGGTTTTTGTTTATGCAATTGAAGTTTTTTTAGATCGGCACTGACCATTTTAACAAATATATCGATATGTGGATATTGCGATATTGGAGGTGTTAATCGTGACTTCGGTCGTAATGTGGAGAAAGGGCCAGTAGCCATATCAGCTGGGTATTCATTTTCATTTGCTAGCTCTTCTAGTGCATGTAAAGTAGTCAGTTCAGTGTGATTAAATGCAGTATTATCATCAGATTTATTCTTGAAATGTTTATGTAAGGCAAGCTTTCTTGCAAATAGATTGACATCTTTAGTCCAAGTGAATTCATCAAAATTCGGAGTGGGAGTATATGATAGGCCTTTACATAAAAGCGATTTTTGCTGTGGGCTAAGTTCAAATTGTGAAAGATTTACTACTTGCATATCATCTGACAGGCGATTTACACTATGTGTCATTTGGTCTGGCTCCATGGTGTGTTGTGCAGACCTAAAAAAGGAATCGCAGAGAAAATGTTTGTGGGTGCTGAGGCTGAGGGGCCCGCATTTCCCAAGTTCACAGCATTCCTCATAGAGCCATCCGCATATTTCCCCACGGAGAATGGGGTACTGGGTGTCACCGTTGTGGGTATATGGGGCGCTGAGGAGATTGAGGAGGTAGCATGTGTAGAGATAGCTGAGATAGCCGAAGTGGCGGTACGTTGCCCGTTGTGAGCTGTCCATATTGATGGTATGCCCTTAGGGCCAGTAGGTGTTCTTTTTGACGGGTTGTATTTTCTATTTTTTATTTTTCGTTTGGCTCCTAATCTATTGTCGTCAGACAGAAATCTAGAATCTTCTGTACCAGATACATCTGACTCAGAGATGTCTACAGATCTGTTGTCACGATTTTGAAAGGGGGTGGAGGGGGCCCGGCTACGATATGTGTATATCTGACCTGTATCGAAATCTCTGCGGTCTCTGATATATTTCCTATGTTTTCTCTCCTTTATTTCTCTCTGTAGATATTCAATGTTTTTTTGTAGTTTTATTTCACATTCACTATATTCTGGTGTAGAACTGAAAGTCTGAATGTCTTGAATTTCTTTTTCTAGTTGTGAGCCAACTTTGAGAAGATCTCTTTTCTCAAAATCTAACAAGTATTGCATTAAACGCAGGGAACTTTCAGTTAGTATTTGTTCCCATCCCTTAATGAAGTTTGTGTCACTGCGATATAGGTTAGGAATTAAATTAATACGTAGACCTCTGTATATTATTTTTTGCTGTATGTAGGTTTCCAAACTGGTAATTTCCCAGCAGGATCTTACATACTGCTTATAGGTTTTCTGAAGGTCTCTAAAAGCAGTGTGCACATCAAATTGATGCAGTGGTACGTTTTCCGTGGAAAAAACAAACAATGCCTCAGAAGCCAGGTCATCTGGATTCAATTTTCTCGATAGAAAATTTGCCATCACCTAATGATTGATGTGTATATGAATAAGGTATCTCAATAGAAGACAAAAAGGGGGTCAGAAATATATAGGGTGATTAACCCAATTGGAGTACAAATACTAGGGTGACCCTAGCAGTTGGCAGATATGTATTAGATATAGAAAGAACCAAATGTGCCTGAGGCACACTGAAAATCGATTTCCCAACTGCTAATCAGTGTAATTAAAATATAACTTTTAATAGTTTTGCCATTAAAGATGTCCAAGGGGACATAACATTCAGCACGAACAGTTAAAATTAGTAGCCAGTATTGCTCTAGCACACGCTTGTTTCTACTCGATCTGCATGTATTGCCAGACGGAGTGTAAGGTACTCAGATTGCAGAGTATCAGGTCGGCAGCTGCAGACTGCCGAGCTTTAGTGGATAGGATATGGTATGGTATGCGTGCTTAGGATTACCACGCAAGCTAGGCTCTTTAAAATTGTAAATTTAGCCCCCCCGACATGTTTCGCTGTCAACACAGCGTCCTCAGGGGATCAAAACGGGGCTAGTGAGCGCGCGTATGAATTGTCAGACCCTTTAAACATTTCGATTTGCATCACACAAGATTCACCTGTGTGAGAACCAATAGGAGCTCTGTACAGAGGACGAGCCTCCATAGTAGAAGATTGGCGTTTATGCCAGCCAATGTGGAAGCCATATATATGACCAGTTACGATGCGCCGAGTGCGCATGGGCACTAGAATCACAACTGGACTTAGAAATTTTTCTGAGTTAACCATTGTAAACGGCACCTGCGCACACGAGTCCTGCAGGGTCTTAGCCGATATCAACATTATCAGTGATAGATGCGCATGTCTGGGCTCTTAGAAAAAGAGCAAGCTCTCAGAATAGTAGCACTAGATGGGTCCCCGTAATAGAGACTTGACAGAAGTCATAATAGAAAACGTATAGATGGCCAATTTAACGCATTGGCACTATGGTCACGGTCAGACTTAGTCAGATCTCCACATATATGTACATATTAGAGATCTGACTGGCTCGACAGCGCATGCGTATCTCGGACCTGGACTTAGCCGGTTTTGGCATCTATGAAGATTTACAAGTGCATGTCTAGTCTCTAGTTAGATTCGGGAGAAATCAATAGGGCGCGCGTGCGCACCAGGGTCCAAAGGGGACTTAGACGATATTTTGGATAGTGGTCTGAGTATGTTAGGGACGCAGAGGTCTCACAATTCACAGTTAGACTCAAGTTAGAGGTTCCTGACGTAAGAATTTAGTGCGCATGTCTGGGCACTCAGAGGATACAGCAACAGGGATCGTTCCCATCAAAAGGTGAGTATTACAGTATATATATATGTTGTCCACACTGCAAGTTTAGCCTATAGATTAGGTCATTATCCACAAAGGGCATGGCTCAACTACAATCTCATGGTTCGAGTAGAGGGAGAATAAGGGGGAAGGACAAATTGTCCAATTGGACATATATGACAATTGAATTATCAGTATAAGGATATATTGTCTCTTTTTCAATAGAGGTACGATTGGTCATAGTGACCAGGTGACAGCTGTCAGTGTGTATATATACATCAGGTGTGGCATTCTAAGTTGGGGCAATTATAGAAAGGCTACGAAGGTGAATCCCTCATTTAGCCCATTTGGGCTTAAAGATCTAAGCCTATGAATCCATTTGGCTTCTTCTTGCAGTAACTTTTTATCAAGATTGCCTGCTCTGGGGCCCAAAGAAAACTCTGCATAGAGCCTATGCAAGGGCGAGGGCAACATCTAGGGATGATCTACTGCATGGTAAAAAGGAGAATGAAAAACATGCTCTTGATGGTAGCAAACAATCTCCCCTTATCAGATGTATAGGGAATTTTGACAATTGCTCATATCAAATTAAAAACATCTTAAAGAGACACTGGTCTATTCTACTAACAGACACTGACCTCTGTGACACAATCTCCAACATTCCCAGTGTCACATATCGGAGAGGTAAGAACCTCCGTGAATACTTGACACATAGCCACTATTCGAGACCACTAACTTCACAAAAAACTTGGCTTCCGCCCCCAATACAGGGATCATTTCCCTGTGGCAGATGCTCCTTTTGCCCCTTGATGCCGACGACCAAAACCTTCGCCAACCCAGTCGATGGTAAGATTTTTACCATTAAACAATTCATCAATTGTCAAAGTAGTGGTATTGTCTATGCTGCACAGTGCCCTTGCCCAAAACTATACGTGGGCAAGACCATTCAACAACTCCGTAGAAGGATTTCGAAGCATAAGAGTACGATTAATATGAAAGAAGACACACCTCTCTCTAAACATATTAGATCTTACCATCAAGGAGACATCAATGCTCTCCAATTTTGGGGCATCACCCAAGTCAAGCTGGGCCCCAGAGCAGGCAATCTTGATAAAAAGTTACTGCAAGAAGAAGCCAAATGGATTCATAGGCTTAGATCTTTAAGCCCAAATGGGCTAAATGAGGGATTCACCTTCGTAGCCTTTCTATAATTGCCCCAACTTAGAATGCCACACCTGATGTATATATACACACTGACAGCTGTCACCTGGTCACTATGACCAATCGTACCTCTATTGAAAAAGAGACAATATATCCTTATACTGATAATTCAATTGTCATATATGTCCAATTGGACAATTTGTCCTTCCCCCTTATTCTCCCTCTACTCGAACCATGAGATTGTAGTTGAGCCATGCCCTTTGTGGATAATGACCTAATCTATAGGCTAAACTTGCAGTGTGGACAACATATATATATACTGTAATACTCACCTTTTGATGGGAACGATCCCTGTTGCTGTATCCTCTGAGTGCCCAGACATGCGCACTAAATTCTTACGTCAGGAACCTCTAACTTGAGTCTAACTGTGAATTGTGAGACCTCTGCGTCCCTAACATACTCAGACCACTATCCAAAATATCGTCTAAGTCCCCTTTGGACCCTGGTGCGCACGCGCGCCCTATTGATTTCTCCCGAATCTAACTAGAGACTAGACATGCACTTGTAAATCTTCATAGATGCCAAAACCGGCTAAGTCCAGGTCCGAGATACGCATGCGCTGTCGAGCCAGTCAGATCTCTAATATGTACATATATGTGGAGATCTGACTAAGTCTGACCGTGACCATAGTGCCAATGCGTTAAATTGGCCATCTATACGTTTTCTATTATGACTTCTGTCAAGTCTCTATTACGGGGACCCATCTAGTGCTACTATTCTGAGAGCTTGCTCTTTTTCTAAGAGCCCAGACATGCGCATCTATCACTGATAATGTTGATATCGGCTAAGACCCTGCAGGACTCGTGTGCGCAGGTGCCGTTTACAATGGTTAACTCAGAAAAATTTCTAAGTCCAGTTGTGATTCTAGTGCCCATGCGCACTCGGCGCATCGTAACTGGTCATATATATGGCTTCCACATTGGCTGGCATAAACGCCAATCTTCTACTATGGAGGCTCGTCCTCTGTACAGAGCTCCTATTGGTTCTCACACAGGTGAATCTTGTGTGATGCAAATCGAAATGTTTAAAGGGTCTGACAATTCATACGCGCGCTCACTAGCCCCGTTTTGATCCCCTGAGGACGCTGTGTTGACAGCGAAACATGTCGGGGGGGCTAAATTTACAATTTTAAAGAGCCTAGCTTGCGTGGCAATCCTAAGCACGCATACCATACCATATCCTATCCACTAAAGCTCGGCAGTCTGCAGCTGCCGACCTGATACTCTGCAATCTGAGTACCTTACACTCCGTCTGGCAATACATGCAGATCGAGTAGAAACAAGCGTGTGCTAGAGCAATACTGGCTACTAATTTTAACTGTTCGTGCTGAATGTTATGTCCCCTTGGACATCTTTAATGGCAAAACTATTAAAAGTTATATTTTAATTACACTGATTAGCAGTTGGGAAATCGATTTTCAGTGTGCCTCAGGCACATTTGGTTCTTTCTATATCTAATACATATCTGCCAACTGCTAGGGTCACCCTAGTATTTGTACTCCAATTGGGTTAATCACCCTATATATTTCTGACCCCCTTTTTGTCTTCTATTGAGATACCTTATTCATATACACATCAATCATTAGGTGATGGCAAATTTTCTATCGAGAAAATTGAATCCAGATGACCTGGCTTCTGAGGCATTGTTTGTTTTTTCCACGGAAAACGTACCACTGCATCAATTTGATGTGCACACTGCTTTTAGAGACCTTCAGAAAACCTATAAGCAGTATGTAAGATCCTGCTGGGAAATTACCAGTTTGGAAACCTACATACAGCAAAAAATAATATACAGAGGTCTACGTATTAATTTAATTCCTAACCTATATCGCAGTGACACAAACTTCATTAAGGGATGGGAACAAATACTAACTGAAAGTTCCCTGCGTTTAATGCAATACTTGTTAGATTTTGAGAAAAGAGATCTTCTCAAAGTTGGCTCACAACTAGAAAAAGAAATTCAAGACATTCAGACTTTCAGTTCTACACCAGAATATAGTGAATGTGAAATAAAACTACAAAAAAACATTGAATATCTACAGAGAGAAATAAAGGAGAGAAAACATAGGAAATATATCAGAGACCGCAGAGATTTCGATACAGGTCAGATATACACATATCGTAGCCGGGCCCCCTCCACCCCCTTTCAAAATCGTGACAACAGATCTGTAGACATCTCTGAGTCAGATGTATCTGGTACAGAAGATTCTAGATTTCTGTCTGACGACAATAGATTAGGAGCCAAACGAAAAATAAAAAATAGAAAATACAACCCGTCAAAAAGAACACCTACTGGCCCTAAGGGCATACCATCAATATGGACAGCTCACAACGGGCAACGTACCGCCACTTCGGCTATCTCAGCTATCTCTACACATGCTACCTCCTCAATCTCCTCAGCGCCCCATATACCCACAACGGTGACACCCAGTACCCCATTCTCCGTGGGGAAATATGCGGATGGCTCTATGAGGAATGCTGTGAACTTGGGAAATGCGGGCCCCTCAGCCTCAGCACCCACAAACATTTTCTCTGCGATTCCTTTTTTAGGTCTGCACAACACACCATGGAGCCAGACCAAATGACACATAGTGTAAATCGCCTGTCAGATGATATGCAAGTAGTAAATCTTTCACAATTTGAACTTAGCCCACAGCAAAAATCGCTTTTATGTAAAGGCCTATCATATACTCCCACTCCGAATTTTGATGAATTCACTTGGACTAAAGATGTCAATCTATTTGCAAGAAAGCTTGCCTTACATAAACATTTCAAGAATAAATCTGATGATAATACTGCATTTAATCACACTGAACTGACTACTTTACATGCACTAGAAGAGCTAGCAAATGAAAATGAATACCCAGCTGATATGGCTACTGGCCCTTTCTCCACATTACGACCGAAGTCACGATTAACACCTCCAATATCGCAATATCCACATATCGATATATTTGTTAAAATGGTCAGTGCCGATCTAAAAAAACTTCAATTGCATAAACAAAAACCTCGAAGTAACCTTAGTAAATCAGAGAAAACAGCATTAGATGAACTCAGCAAAAATGAAGAAATTATATTTAAACCCTCTGACAAAGGGGGCAATATTGTTATTCTTAATCGTAAAGACTATGTCTCGATGGTCCAGAGACTTCTCAATGATACATCTACATATAAGGTACTAGATGGAAATCCGACCGAACGATATCTATCCGAATTACATACCTTACTGATTAATGCAAGGTCCAATGGACTAATATCATCTGAAGAATTTAAATCTGTATATAACTCCACACCTACTCTGGCGACTTTCTACGCCCTGCCCAAAATACACAAAAATGTTACACCAATACCTGGTAGACCAATTGTCTCCGGTAATGACAACTTAACGCAAGGTATAAGTACATATGTAAACGAAATTCTGTCATCCTTTGTTGCAGCACTACCCTCTTTTCTACGAGATACCAAGGACACCCTCACCAGGATCCAGGGGATTAATGTATCTTCCACCACGCTAATAGCTACTATTGATGTCGAGTCACTGTACACTAATATCAACCATGATTTGGGCCTTGGTGCTGTACGACACTTTTTGAGCACTAAGGGGACTCAGTTTCAGGCACACAATAATTTCACTATATCCCTACTACAATTCCTACTCACACACAATTATTTTCTTTTCGATAATAAATTCTATCACCAACTCAAAGGCACGGCCATGGGCACTGTTTGTGCACCCACTTATGCCAACTTATTTTTAGGATGGTGGGAGGACACTTTAATTTTTAACGAGGATTTACTCCCCTTCACTTGTCACATCTCTTTCTGGGGTAGATACATAGATGACATACTTGTCTTCTGGGAGGGAGACACAGCTCTCTTCTCTGATTTCATGGATGTCATCAATAATAATCATATTGGGATGAAATTCACCTACACTATACACACAAATGAAATTAATTTTTTGGATCTAAAAATTTCCCTGGACCCTGGTGGGGCTGTCCAAACTACTATCTATAGAAAGGAGACTGCAACAAATAGTTTCCTGCATTGGGGAAGTTATCATCCGCCGGCTCTCAAAAAAGGTATCCCAATTGGACAGTACTTAAGAGCAAAAAGAAACTGCTCTGAAGAAACCACCTTTCAAATGGAATGTGATACTTTATATAATAAATTCCTTGCACGTGGATACCCAAAGAAAACTCTGCATAGAGCCTATGCAAGGGCGAGGGCAACATCTAGGGATGACCTACTGCATGGTAAAAAGGAGAATGAAAAACATGCTCTTGATGGTAGCAAACAATCTCCCCTTATCAGATGTATAGGGAATTTTGACAATTGCTCATATCAAATTAAAAACATCTTAAAGAGACACTGGTCTATTCTACTAACAGACACTGACCTCTGTGACACAATCTCCAACATTCCCAGTGTCACATATCGGAGAGGTAAGAACCTCCGTGAATACTTGACACATAGCCACTATTCGAGACCACTAACTTCACAAAAAACTTGGCTTCCGCCCCCAATACAGGGATCATTTCCCTGTGGCAGATGCTCCTTTTGCCCCTTGATGCCGACGACCAAAACCTTCGCCAACCCAGTCGATGGTAAGATTTTTACCATTAAACAATTCATCAATTGTCAAAGTAGTGGTATTGTCTATGCTGCACAGTGCCCTTGCCCAAAACTATACGTGGGCAAGACCATTCAACAACTCCGTAGAAGGATTTCGAAGCATAAGAGTACGATTAATATGAAAGAAGACACACCTCTCTCTAAACATATTAGATCTTACCATCAAGGAGACATCAATGCTCTCCAATTTTGGGGCATCACCCAAGTCAAGCTGGGCCCCAGAGCAGGCAATCTTGATAAAAAGTTACTGCAAGAAGAAGCCAAATGGATTCATAGGCTTAGATCTTTAAGCCCAAATGGGCTAAATGAGGGATTCACCTTCGTAGCCTTTCTATAATTGCCCCAACTTAGAATGCCACACCTGATGTATATATACACACTGACAGCTGTCACCTGGTCACTATGACCAATCGTACCTCTATTGAAAAAGAGACAATATATCCTTATACTGATAATTCAATTGTCATATATGTCCAATTGGACAATTTGTCCTTCCCCCTTATTCTCCCTCTACTCGAACCATGAGATTGTAGTTGAGCCATGCCCTTTGTGGATAATGACCTAATCTATAGGCTAAACTTGCAGTGTGGACAACATATATATATACTGTAATACTCACCTTTTGATGGGAACGATCCCTGTTGCTGTATCCTCTGAGTGCCCAGACATGCGCACTAAATTCTTACGTCAGGAACCTCTAACTTGAGTCTAACTGTGAATTGTGAGACCTCTGCGTCCCTAACATACTCAGACCACTATCCAAAATATCGTCTAAGTCCCCTTTGGACCCTGGTGCGCACGCGCGCCCTATTGATTTCTCCCGAATCTAACTAGAGACTAGACATGCACTTGTAAATCTTCATAGATGCCAAAACCGGCTAAGTCCAGGTCCGAGATACGCATGCGCTGTCGAGCCAGTCAGATCTCTAATATGTACATATATGTGGAGATCTGACTAAGTCTGACCGTGACCATAGTGCCAATGCGTTAAATTGGCCATCTATACGTTTTCTATTATGACTTCTGTCAAGTCTCTATTACGGGGACCCATCTAGTGCTACTATTCTGAGAGCTTGCTCTTTTTCTAAGAGCCCAGACATGCGCATCTATCACTGATAATGTTGATATCGGCTAAGACCCTGCAGGACTCGTGTGCGCAGGTGCCGTTTACAATGGTTAACTCAGAAAAATTTCTAAGTCTAGTTGTGATTCTAGTGCCCATGCGCACTCGGCGCATCGTAACTGGTCATATATATGGCTTCCACATTGGCTGGCATAAACGCCAATCTTCTACTATGGAGGCTCGTCCTCTGTACAGAGCTCCTATTGGTTCTCACACAGGTGAATCTTGTGTGATGCAAATCGAAATGTTTAAAGGGTCTGACAATTCATACGCGCGCTCACTAGCCCCGTTTTGATCCCCTGAGGACGCTGTGTTGACAGCGAAACATGTCGGGGGGGCTAAATTTACAATTTTAAAGAGCCTAGCTTGCGTGGCAATCCTAAGCACGCATACCATACCATATCCTATCCACTAAAGCTCGGCAGTCTGCAGCTGCCGACCTGATACTCTGCAATCTGAGTACCTTACACTCCGTCTGGCAATACATGCAGATCGAGTAGAAACAAGCGTGTGCTAGAGCAATACTGGCTACTAATTTTAACTGTTCGTGCTGAATGTTATGTCCCCTTGGACATCTTTAATGGCAAAACTATTAAAAGTTATATTTTAATTACACTGATTAGCAGTTGGGAAATCGATTTTCAGTGTGCCTCAGGCACATTTGGTTCTTTCTACATTAGTGATGGAGCTCGTGGCACTGGATTGTGTTGCAGCGCTCTACATTAGTGACGGAGCTGGTGGCACTGGATTGTGTTGCAGCGCTCTACATTAGTGATGGAGCTGGTGGCACTGAATTGTGTTGCAGTGCTCTACATTAGTGATGGAGCTGGTGGCACTGGATTGTGTTGTTCTGCTCTACATTAGTGATGGAGCTGGTGGCACTGGATTGTGTTGCAGTGCTCTACATTAGTGACGGAGCTGGTGGCACTGGATTGTGTTGCAGTGTTCTACATTAGTGACGGAGCGGGTGGCACTGGATTGTGTTGCAGTGCTCTATATTAGTGATGGAGCTGGTGGCACTAGATTGTTTTGCAGTGCTCTACATTAGTGATGGAGCTGGTGGCACTGGATTCTGTTGTTCTGCTCTACATTAGTGATGGAGCTGATGGTACTGGATTGTGTTGTTCTGCTCTACATTAGTGATGGAGCTGGTGGCACTGGATTGTGTTGTTCTGCTCTACATTAGTGACGGAGCTGGTGGCTCTGGATTGTGTTGCAGCGCTCTACATTAGTGATGGAGCTGGTGGCACTGGATTGTGTGGTTCTGCTCTACATTAGTGACGGAGCTGGTGGCACTGGATTGTGTTGCAGTGCTCTACATTAGTGATGGAGCTCGTGGCACTGGATTGTGTTGTTCTGCTCTACATTAGTGATGGAGCTGGTGGCACTGGATTGTGTAGTTCTGCTCTACATTAGTGATGGAGCTGGTGGCACTGGATTGTGTTGCAGTGCTCTACATTAGTGATAGAGCTGGTGGTACTGGATTGTGTTGTTCTGCTCTACATTAGTGACGGAGCTGGTGGCACTGGATTGTGTTGCTCTACATTAGTGACGGAGCTGGTGGCACTGGATTGTGTTGCAGCACTCTACATTAGTGATGGAGCTGGTGGCACTGGATTGTGTTGTTCTGCTCTACATTAGTGATGGAGCTGGTGGCACTGGATTGTGTTGTTCTGCTCTACATTAGTGATGGAGCTGGTGGCACTGGATTGTGTTGTTCTGCTCTACATTAGTGATGGAGCTGGTGGCACTGGATTGTGTTGCAGTGCTCTACATTAGTGATGGAGCTGGTGGCACTGGATTGTGTTGCAGTTCTCTACATTAGTGATGGATCTGGTGGCACTGGATTGTGTTGTTCTGCTCTACATTAGTGATGGAGCTGGTGGCACTGGATTGTGTTGTTCTGCTCTACATTAGTGACGGAGCTGGTGGCACTGGATTGTGTTGCAGTGCTCTACATTAGTGATGGAGCTGGTGGCACTGGATTGTGTTGTTCTGCTCTACATTAGTGATGGAGCTGGTGGCACTGGATTGTGTTCCAGTGCTCTACATTAGTGATGGAGCTGGTGGCACTGGATTGTGTTGTTCTGCTCTACATTAGTGACGGAGCTGGTGGCACTGGATTGTGTTGCTCTACATTAGTGACGGAGCTGGTGGCACTGAATTGTGTTGCAGCGCTCTACATTAGTGATGGAGCTGGTGGCACTGGATTGTGTTGTTCTGCTCTTTATTAGTGATGGAGCTGGTGGCACTGGATTGTGTTGTTCTGCTCTACATTAGTGACGGAGCTGGTGGCACTGGATTGTGTTGCAGCGCTCTACATTAGTGATGGAGCTGGTGGCACTGGATTGTGTTGCAGTGCTCTACATTAGTGATGGATCTGGTGGCACTGGATTGTGTTGTTCTGCTCTACATTAGTTATGGAGCTGGTGGCACTGGTTTGTGTTGCAGCGCTCTACATTAGTGATGGAGCTGGTGGCACTGGATTGTGTTGCAGTCCTCTACATTAGTGATGGAGCTGGTGGCACTGGATTGTGTTGTTCTGCTCTACATTAGTGATGGAGCTGGTGGCACTGGATTGTGTTGCAGTGCTCTACATTAGTGATGGAGCTGGTGGCACTGGATTGTGTTGCAGTTCTCTACATTAGTGATGGATCTGGTGGCACTGGATTGTGTTGTTCTGCTCTACATTAGTGATGGAGCTGGTGGCACTGGATTGTGTTGTTCTGCTCTACATTAGTGACGGAGCTGGTGGCACTGGATTGTGTTGCAGTGCTCTACATTAGTGATGGAGCTGGTGGCACTGGATTGTGTTGTTCTGCTCTACATTAGTGATGGAGCTGGTGGCACTGGATTGTGTTGCAGTGCTCTACATTAGTGATGGAGCTGGTGGCACTGGATTGTGTTGTACTGCTCTACATTAGTGACGGAGCTGGTGGCACTGGATTGTGTTGCAGCGCTCTACATTAGTGATGGAGCTGGTGGCACTGGATTGTGTTGTTCTGCTCTACATTAGTGATGGAGCTGGTGACACTGGATGGTTTTGTTCTGCTCTACATTAGTGATGGAGCTGGTGGCACTGGATTGTGTTGCAGTGCTCTACATTAGTGATGGAGCTGGTGGCACTGGATTGTGCTGCAGTGCTCTACATTAGTGATGGAGCTGGTGGCACTGGATTGTGTTGTTCTGCTCTACATTAGTGATGGAGCTGGTGGCACTGGATTGTGTTGTTCTGCTCTACATTAGTGATGGAGCTGGTGTCACTGGATTGTGTTGTTCTGCTCTACATTAGTGATGGAGCTGGTGGCACTGGATTGTGTTGTTCTGCTCTACGTTAGTGATGGAGCTGGTGGCATTGGATTATGTTGCAGTGCTCTACATTAGTGATGGAGCTGGTGGCACTGGATTGTGTTGTTCTGCTCTACATTAGTGATGGAGCTGGTGGCACTGGATTGTGTTGTTCTGCTCTACGTTAGTGATGGAGCTGGTGGCACTGGATTGTGTTGTTCTGCTCTACATTAGTGATGGAGCTGGTGGCACTGGATGGTGTTGTTCTGCTCTACATTAGTGATGGAGCTGGTGGCACTGGATTGTGTTGTTCTGCTCTACGTTAGTGATGGAGCTGGTGGCACTGGATTGTGTTGTTCTGCTCTACATTAGTGATGGAGCTGGTGGCACTGGATTGTGTTGCAGTGCTCTACATTAGTGATGGAGCTGGTGGCACTGGATGGTGTTGTTCTGCTCTACATTAGTGATGGAGCTGGTGGCATTGGATTGTGTTGCAGTGCTTTACATTAGTGATGGAGCTTTTGGCACTGGATTGTGTTGTTCTGCTCTACATTAGTGATGGAGCTGGTGGCACTGGATTGTGTTGTTCTGCTCTACATTAGTGATGGAGCTGGTGGCACTGGATTGTGTTGTTCTGCTCTACATTAGTGACGGAGCTGGTGGCACTGGATTGTGTTGCAGTGTTCTACATTAGTGATGAGCTGGTGGCACTGGATTGTGTTGTTCTGCTCTACGTTAGTGATGGAGCTGGTGGCACTGGATTGTGTTGTTCTTCTCTACATTAGTGATGGAGCTTGTGGCACTGGATTATGTTGTTCTGCTCTACATTAGTGATGGAGCTGGTGGCACTGGATTGTGTTGTTCTGCTCCACATTAGTGACGGACCTCGTGGCACTGGATTGTGTTGTTCTGCTCTACATTAGTGATGGAGCTGGTGGCACTGGATTGTGTTGCAGTCCTCTACATTAGTGATGGAGCTGGTGGCACTGGATTGTGTTGTTCTGCTCTACATTAGTGATGGAGCTGGTGGCACTGGATTGTGTTGTTCTGCTCTACATTAGTGACGGAGCTGGTGGCACTGGATTGTGTTGTTCTGCTCTACATTAGTGACGGAGCTGGTGGCACTGGATTGTGTTGTTCTGCTCTACATTAGTGACGGAGCTGGTGGCACTGGATTGTGTTGTTCTGCTCTACATTAGTGATGGAGCTGGTGGCACTGGATTGTGTTGTTCTGCTCTACATTAGTGACGGAGCTGGTGGCACTGGATTGTGTTGTTCTGCTCTACATTAGTGATGGAGCTGGTGGCACTGGATTGTGTTGCAGTACTCTACATTGGTGATGGAGCTGGTGGCACTGGATTGTGTTGTTCTGCTCTACGTTAGTGATGGAGCTGGTGGCACTGGATTGTGTTGTTCTTCTCTACATTAGTGATGGAGCTGGTGGCACTGGATTGTGTTGTTCTGCTCTACATTTGTGATGGAGCTGGTGGCACTGGATTGTGTTGTTCTGCTCTACATTAGTGATGGAGCTGGTGGCACTGGATTGTGTTGTTCTGCTCTACATTAGTGATGGAGCTGGTGGCACTGGATTGTGTTGTTCTGCTCTACATTAGTGATGGAGCTGGTGGCACTGGATTGTGTTGTTCTGCTCTACATTAGTGATGGAGCTGGTGGCACTGGATTGTGTTGTTCTGCTCTACATTAGTGATGGAGCTGGTGGCACTGGATTGTGTTGCAGTGCTCTACATTAGTGATGGAGCTGGTGGCACTGGATTGTGTTGTTCTGCTCTACATTAGGGATGGAGCTGGTGGCACTGGATGGTGTTTTTCTGCTCTACATTAGTGATGGAGCTGGTGGCACTGGATTGTGTTGTTCTGCTCTACATTAGTGACGGAGCTGGTGGCACTGGATTGTGTTGCAGTGTTCTACATTAGTGATGGTGCTGGTGGCACTGGATTGTGTTGTTCTGCTCTACGTTAGTGATGGAGCTGGTGGAACTGGATTGTGTTGTTCTTCTCTACATTAGTGATGGAGCTGGTGGCACTGGATTGTGTTGTTCTGCTCTACATTAGTGATGGAGCTGGTGGCACTGGATTGTGTTGTTCTGCTCTACATTAGTGATGGAGCTGGTGGCACTGGATTGTGTTGTTCTGCTCTACATTAGTGATGGAGCTGGTGGCACTGGATTGTGTTGCAGTGCTCTACATTAGTGATGGAGCTGGTGGCACTGGATTGTATTGTTCTGCTCTACATTAGTGATGGAGCTGGTGGCACTGGATTGTGTTGTTCTGCTCTACATTAGTGATGGAGCTGGTGGCACTGGATTGTGTTGTTCTGCTCTACATTAGTGATGGAGCTGGTGGCACTGGATTGTGTTGTTCTGCTCTACATTAGTGACGGAGCTGGTGGCACTGGATTGTGTTGCAGTGTTCTACATTAGTGATGAGCTGGTGGCACAGGATTGTGTTGTTCTGCTCTACCTTAGTGATGGAGCTAGTGGCACTGGATTGTGTTGTTCTTCTCTACATTAGTGATGGAGCTTGTGGCACTGGATTGTGTTGTTCTGCTCTACATTAGTGATGGAGCTGGTGGCACTGGATTGTGTTGTTCTGCTCCACATTAGTGACGGAGCTGGTGGCACTGGATTGTGTTGCAGTGTTCTACATTAGTGATGGTGCTGGTGGCACTGGATTGTGTTGTTCTCTACGTTAGTGATGGAGCTGGTGGAACTGGATTGTGTTGTTCTTCTCTACATTAGTGATGGAGCTGGTGGCACTGGATTGTGTTGTTCTGCTCTACATTAGTGATGGAGCTGGTGGCACTGGATTGTGTTGTTCTGCTCTACATTAGTGATGGAGCTGGTGGCACTGGATTGTGTTGTTCTGCTCTACATTAGTGATGGAGCTGGTGGCACTGGATTGTGTTGTTCTGCTCTACATTAGTGATGGAGCTGGTGGCACTGGATTGTGTTGCAGTGCTCTACATTAGTGATGGAGCTGGTGGCACTGGATTGTATTGTTCTGCTCTACATTAGTGATGGAGCTGGTGGCACTGGATTGTGTTGTTCTGCTCTACATTAGTGATGGAGCTGGTGGCACTGGATTGTGTTGTTCTGCTCTACATTAGTGATGGAGCTGGTGGCACTGGATTGTGTTGTTCTGCTCTACATTAGTGACGGAGCTGGTGGCACTGGATTGTGTTGCAGTGTTCTACATTAGTGATGAGCTGGTGGCACTGGATTGTGTTGTTCTGCTCTACGTTAGTGATGGAGCTGGTGGCACTGGATTGTGTTGTTCTTCTCTACATTAGTGATGGAGCTTGTGGCACTGGATTGTGTTGTTCTGCTCTACATTAGTGATGGAGCTGGTGGCACTGGATTGTGTTGTTCTGCTCCACATTAGTGACGGAGCTGGTGGCACTGGATTGTGTTGTTCTGCTCTACATTAGTGATGGAGCTGGTGGCACTGGATTGTGTTGCAGTCCTCTACATTAGTGATGGAGCTGGTGGCACTGGATTGTGTTGTTCTGCTCTAAATTAGTGATGGAGCTGGTGGCACTGGATTGTGTTGTTCTGCTCTACATTAGTGACGGAGCTGGTGGCACTGGATTGTGTTGTTCTGCTCTACATTAGTGACGGAGCTGGTGGCACTGGATTGTGTTGTTCTGCTCTACATTAGTGACGGAGCTGGTGGCACTGGATTGTGTTGTTCTGCTCTACATTAGTGATGGAGCTGGTGGCACTGGATTGTGTTGTTCTGCTCTACATTAGTGACGGAGCTGGTGGCACTGGATTGTGTTGTTCTGCTCTACATTAGTGATGGAGCTGGTGGCACTGGATTGTGTTGCAGTACTCTACATTGGTGATGGAGCTGGTGGCACTGGATTGTGTTGTTCTGCTCTACGTTAGTGATGGAGCTGGTGGCACTGGATTGTGTTGTTCTTCTCTACATTAGTGATGGAGCTGGTGGCACTGGATTGTGTTGTTCTGCTCTACATTTGTGATGGAGCTGGTGGCACTGGATTGTGTTGTTCTGCTCTACATTAGTGATGGAGCTGGTGGCACTGGATTGTGTTGTTCTGCTCTACATTAGTGATGGAGCTGGTGGCACTGGATTTTGTTGTTCTGCTCTACATTAGTGATGGAGCTGGTGGCACTGGATTGTGTTGTTCTGCTCTACATTAGTGATGGAGCTGGTGGCACTGGATTGTGTTGTTCTGCTCTACATTAGTGATGGAGCTGGTGGCACTGGATTGTGTTGTTCTGCTCTACATTAGTGATGGAGCTGGTGGCACTGGATTGTGTTGCAGTGCTCTACATTAGTGATGGAGCTGGTGGCACTGGATTGTGTTGTTCTGCTCTACATTAGTGATGGAGCTGGTGGCACTGGATTGTGTTGTTCTGCTCTACATTAGTGATGGAGCTGGTGGCACTGGATTGTGTTGTTCTGCTCTACATTAGTGATGGAGCTGGTGGCACTGGATTGTGTTGTTCTGCTCTACATTAGTGACAGAGCTGGTGGCACTGGATTGTGTTGTTCTGCTCTACATTAGTGATGGAGCTGGTGGCACTGGATTGTGTTGCAGTGCTCTACATTAGTGATGGAGCTGGTGGCACTGGATTGTGTTGCAGTGCTCTACATTAGTGATGGAGCTGGTGGCACTGGATTGTGTTGTTCTGCTCTACATTAGTGATGGAGCTGGTGGCACTGGATTGTGTTGTTCTGCTCTACATTAGTGATGGAGCTGGTGGCACTGGATTGTGTTGCAGTGCTCTACATTAGTGATGGAGCTGGTGGCACTGGATTGTGTTGTTCTGCTCTACATTAGTGATGGAGCTGGTGGCACTGGATTGTGTTGTTCTGCTCTACATTAGTGATGGAGCTGGTGGCACTGGATTGTGTTGTTCTGCTCTACATTAGTGATGGAGCTGGTGGCACTGGATTGTGTTGCAGTGTTCTGTATTTGCAATGGATTATTTTCTCGGTGCTTTAATTCTCTATATTTCAAAGTAATTTGAAGGTGACGCATTTACAAGGAAATTGATGTAATAATAATTAGACTGAGATGAATTGATTTGATGGTCTCTGGAGCAGTCACCTTGTCAGCATTAGAGTCTCTGATCTCCTTTAAAGTCTAGTTAATTAAGCCCGGGCAGGGGAAGAGAGAAGCGTCTCCTTCCAGCTGTATAATGACCAGATCACAGAAGATTATTGATCCTCTCAGGTGTCTCCCCCTCCCCGGGGGCTGCACACGAGGATGGGGGAAGGGCAGGTACATTATATTATATACATCAGCTACACATGAACAGCGGTGGGAGAGTCTCTGCAATTCTTTCCTCTTTAATTTGATGAAGAATCCGGGGAGCGCAGATTGGAGACGCTGATCTGGTTATTGCAGTTGGCAGCTTGTAATTAAGCCAAGAGGCCTCTTGATACCATTCATGCTCTTTAAGCTCAGCTGAATTTTTTTTTTAATTGCCACTGAAAAAGGAAAGTTTCCTGCAAGATATTTCAGGGCTGATTGTGGAAAGTTTTCCATTCTGATCTCAAGGTCAAACACGGTGCAAAGTTCCCCCATATCATATGAAATCAGTAACCAGCGCGCAATGAACGAGGAGAGGAAGGGGTGCGCCCGTCACAATGTGGAGGTTCAGCGCGTCTCATCCCTGTGAGGAGTGGGATCTGAGGGCACGTGTTACTAAAAAAAAACAACACAAACAACTCTGCTACATCCCGAGCAAACTGGATAAGATTCTGTGCGCCGCCTCTGCGTTCAGCCCCTCTAGCTGAGGAGAAGGGTCTCATGTCAGCGGGGTCTGGCCTGGGGGCTACGTGGTGGCCGTGGTGAGGCAGATTCTCAGTAGAGTCAGGAGAGGAGCGCTATAACCATCCTGTGCGGCGCGCTGTATCCGCACGTACGTCACATCTGCGGGTTGTTTCGCCACCGCCGCTTTGATTCTTCTGTTTTTAATCCTGATGTAGCAGAACACGTTTATAAAGGCGCACGTTTTTATACTATTTGGAGAATATCACTCGTGCACTTCGTTGCCCCATCAAGTTGTTGTTTTTTTGGGGAGGACACAACAAATCTGATCAAGGACTCGGCTGCGGAAGTGAAAAGAGATTTCAGCATTTGACCTGATGAAGGGAGAGAATCTGGTGTGAGCGCCCCCTTCTGGGCTGATGCTCCATTGTCTCCTCTGACGTGTGGCCCCTGCTGTGTATTAGAAGTGAAGTGGCCCCTCGTTTCTTGGTAGCGCCACATTATATCTTGCCTCGTGCTGGTGCAATGCTCTGCAGGTTCTCACCGGCTGCAGGAAATGTCTGGATTTGTCTCTTATACGAGTTCTGTTTCTGCTTCTCTCTCCTCTACTTCGGTTTCTTCATCTACAGGAAGCAAAGTTAAAACGTGATCGGTGGACAACAATTTTTTTCATGAGGAGGAGGACGGGGGGAACGGACCATTCTTGACTTAAAGGGGTTTTCCGGGCATTTTATATTCGTGGCCTATCCATGGGAATGGTCATCAATATAAGATTGGTGGGGGGTCTGTCTCTCTGCCGATCAGCTGATTGATGGCGCCGCAGCGTTTGTTGCCATTTCCCAGTTGCAGGTGCAAAGTGAATGAGTCACAATCCCAGGCACGGCTGCTACGGAAGCGTACGGCGCTGTACCTGGTAAACCCTGAAGACTACGGCCCCTCCAGTCAGCTGATCGGTAGGGGTGCAGGGAGTCAGACCACCACCAAACTTATATTGATGGCCTATCCTAAGGATAGGCCAATAATATAAAATGCCCAGAAAACACTTTAAGGGGAACGTATCGCAATGTTTTTTTCTTTTTTACTAATTGGAACCAGATAGTGAAACATAGAAACATATTCTTATTTTCTAATCTCTTTTTATTTTTTTATTGTAGATTTCTTTATTCTATTTTCTGTACATGATTATGTGGATGGCCGTCTGGCCTGAGCTGCTGCTGCAGTATTTAGAGATATTCTTTACCACATAGACCATATGAAACAATAGTCTGGAACTGAATCAGCAGCATGGAAGACATTATACAGCAGTAAGGAGCAGTGTAGATGTGACTCCGGCACTGGGGTGAGCTATAACACTTACTAGAAGCACCATAGAGGATAGAATACAGCAGTAATGAGCAGAGAGTAGCTGTAACTCCAGCACTGGGGTGAGATATAACACTTACTAGAAGCAGCATGGAGGATATTATACAGCAGTAATGAGCAGAGAGTAGCTGTGACTCCAGCACTGGGGTGAGATATAACACTTACTAGAAGCTACAGCAGCATGGAGGATATTATACAGCAGTAATGAGCAGAGAGTAGCTGTATCTCCAGCACTGGGGTGAGATATAACACTTACTAGAAGCAGCATGGAGGATATTATACAGCAGTAATGAGCAGAGAGTAGCTGTGACTCCAGCACTGGGGTGAGATATAACACTTACTAGAAGCTACAGCAGCATGGAGGACATTATACAGCAGTAATGAGCAGTGTAGATGTGACTCCGGCACTGGGCTGAGATATAAGGCTGGGTTCACACATCCTATTTACGGACGTAATTCGGGCGTTTTAGCCCCGAATTACGTCCAAAAATACGGCTCCAAAGCGGCAGCAAACATCTGCCCATTCATTTGAATACGTTTTACGATGTTCTGTGCCGACGGTCATTTTTTTTACGCGCCGCTGTCAAAAGACAGCGCGTAAAAAAGACGCCCGTGTCAAAGAAGTACCTGTCACTTCTTGAGACGCAATTGGAGCCATTTTCCATTGACTCCCTGGAAAAACAGCTCCAATTACGTCCGTAATGGACGCAGCGAAAAGCGCCTGCACATGCCATTACGTCTGAAATTCCGGAGCTGTTTTCTCCTGAAAACAGCTCCGTAATTTCAGCCGTATCGGACGCTGCCATGTGAACATACCCTAACACTTACTAGAAGCAGCATTGAGGATATAATACAGCAGTAATGAGCAGTGTAGCTCTGACTCCGGCACTGGGGGGGGGGAGATATAACACTTACTAGAAGCTACAGCAGCATGGAGGATATTATACAGCAGTAATGAGCAGTGTAGATATGACTCCGGCACTTGGGTGAGATATAACGCTTACTAGAAGCAGCATGGAGGCTATAATACAGCAGTAATGAGCAGAGTAGCTGTGACTCCGGCACTGGGGTGAGATATAACACTTACTAGAAGCTGCAGCAGCATGGAGGACATTATACTGCAGTAATGAGCAGATAACACTTACTATGACGCTGCAGCAGCTTCTCTTTGTATATCTCCTCTGTCTCTTTCTGCTCTCTTCTCCCCTCTCCATAGAATTTTTCGGGTCTGCTGTGAGCTGATTGCTGAATTCATCTCAAGACAAGATAGACAGTGAACTCAGAATGAGTGAACCGTTAGGAGGGTTGTGGGAGGAGGAAGGAGCCTGATGAGGGGAGAAAGTGGCATTTCTCTCTGATAAGATGTTATGAAGTTCCTTTTATTCACTTGTAACACTGATTATGCAGTTTGTGACCATTTAAAGTTTGGCCTTTACCGCAGCAGATGGACAATGCAGATTCAGAACATTTCATTCTGTTTGACAGGACAGGAATTGATCTCCCCCCTCATTGTCTTTCTGCTGGAGGAAGGAACATTGAACAATATGGAGGTGTCCTAGAAATGGATTTAAAGGTCTCCTCATGTTTTTGTGTTTTTCATACAGAGATGGATTCCTGCAGAGCTGACAAGAAGCAAAATAATTGTCGTCTCCGAACATCAAAATACGCCAACGTGCAAACCCATCGGCCGAAGCCTCACAGGAACACACCCTCAACTTCCAAGGACATAGGTCAACTCTACATCACTGGAATTTCTATCTTGAAACTGAGAGATCAAAGTCTGGAAAATTGCATCAGCCATAAAACGTCCATCACACAAGAGGTTGGGGTCGGTAATGTGACCTCGGCACAGACCACCGGATGGAAACTAAAACACAGCCTTGTGAATGATGTTCCCATCATCTGCTCCTACTCCAGACCATTACAGATAAACCTTAATGGCCATCCACTCAACGCCTTCAACTCACGGGCAGAACCGCTTCTCCACCAGTGTGGAAGGATTCTGGCTCCAGCAGATTCTGAGTCTTGGTGGAATTATCGGTTTTCTACATACACCATCTTATCCAGAAATCCTGAAAGACTGTGCCGACCAACCCATGGCATTGCTGGACCTGAACCTTCTCGCCATGTGCAGAGACAAGAAATGATGACTAGTAACAATCAATGGAACAACGTGCGTATAAAGCCTCTCCTAACAGATGTGTCCACCCAGACCCAGAGTCTACACGACGACCACCACACTCCAGACACCGAGGAAGGACATCGTTCCAAAAAGAAAAATGCTGGAGGAAACCTGGCAAAAAGAATGAGAAAACCATGTAATGATCCCCCCAGCAGGCATGTACTGTCCATCCCGACCTCACAGGAAGACCCGGGGTCCAGGATTTATACCAGAGAGAATGTCCCAGTCATGTCCCCTGAGCCATGGCCTTCACCTTACACACCAGAAGAGGAGGAGATATCCATCACTGTCCCACTCCTCCCGAAACTGGACAATCCAGGACAAGAGATCTCCTCATACAGGTCCCAGACTATCCCACAGGGAGGAAACGTGTTCCCTGACGACCTTCGTGGTGGTCCATCTGCTCCCCGGCACTATGACAGGCACACACTGTGAATGGGACTCCATGTCTTCTGCTGAGCCCCAGAATTGGCTTCATTCTTGACAGCGTTTCCACCTAAGACTTAAAAATGTCCAAATATTTGGTAGAAATCAGCAACCGGCAGTCTCCTCCGTGTGTGTGTGTGTGTGTGTGTGTGTGTGTGTGTGCGCAGCGGTGGGTGAGGTGCGATAGTGACGCCCCCGCGGGAATGCCATGGAACAAGATGAAAACAAGCCGGAAGTCATGGTGTCAATCTTCAACTTTTACTTTCAGCTTAACAATGTGTGCGGTTTGTTTGCCGTTGCTAGTGGTGACTCGGCCACAAATATTCTATCCATTCTTCCTGGTGTGGGAGATACGGCACCTGGTTACAACTATATACCGGAGGAACAGGCTGGCAAGATGGCTGGCTTGTTCTGGGTGACGGGCAGACTTGGCGCCCCTCCTTGATGCAAAGGGTGGTCTGCATGGTCTTAATAGGCCCAAAGATGGTGGCTGTGTCTGCAAAGTGCGGGCCCACTGCCCCTATAAACGGTGGTGGCTGGCTGCCCAATATACAGGCCTCTATGGAATGGCTCTTCACTTCAGTCTTTCTGCTGGTACACCCCTCTCTGACTGCCTAGCTAGCCCTCCGTACACCGCGGGCGGCCGCCCTACCACTGCTCGCTCTCCTGGAGCTGCTGCCCAATGATGGATGCAGTATAGCCCACTTCTCACCAGTCTCCTTTGGGCTCCTCAGTTTGTCTATCAGACTCTCCTCAGGTCCATTACAGCTTCCTCCTCTATCGCCACCGCACTTCTCCCAGGACGCGGTTAAGGTCACGTCCGGCTCTCTCCCAGCTGAGCTCAGTTTGGCGGGCTCACTGCTGTTTTATAGACAGAACACCGCCCCAGGCGTTATCCTCACCCCCCTACAGAGCCCAACAAATGCAGCGTAAGATGGCGTCCAGACCGTACATCCCAGCGCCAACCAGCCAGGATCTGCCTCACATTAGTTTGTATCATTGTTGTCTTTGTGGGACAGTTACCGTCTCCTCCACGTAGCTTGTCCCTTCCCATCTTTGTCTGATCTTGGCCGGTTCTTCCAACACACAAGAGTGGCCAATAGTGGAGGGAATGTAATACAGCCACAACAATAGCAATGCAAGACAGCAAAACAGAAGTTACTGCAAGGCAGAGGGCCAGCTAAGTAGCCACAGGGTCAATGTCCGTCTAGGAAGACCCCTAACTACCCTTGTTAAGCTTTGGGATGCAATCCTGAAATGTTACATGTGGGGGCTGTGTCTGGCTTATTATAACCCCCTGTCAGCCCAGGGGTACACAGAGTCGGGTCTGTCTCCATGCTAGGGGTCTGTAGTCACTCCCGGTGCGGGGGCTATATGGGGGGGTACAGAGTCCGGTCTGTCTCCATGCTAGGGGTCTGTAGTCACTCCCGGTGCGGGGGCTATATCGGGGGGGGTACACAGTCGGGTCTGTCTCCATGCTAGGGGTCTGTAGTCACTTCTGGCGGGAGATGTACGGGTCACTTGAGGTTTTATTTTGTAGATTGTCAGCTCCTGTGGTCACAGCTCTGGCCTCCTGTCTACATTGTGCGATGGGCTGTGTTGTCTTTATGTTACTGTTATAAATGTAGAGTCACCGTAAAGTGTCTGTGATATGATTGTTGTTGGGCTTCTCCGGGGTACAGCGCACGGGGCCACATTGGTCTAACCACCACACAAAGTAACGACAGTTGCCCCTCGTGTTACACTATTTTCTGCATACAATGGTGACTCCTGATAAGCCAATCAGCATAGGCATATTACTGAAGCACTGATTGGCTGTGTAGTAGCGCCTCCCTACAGTATAGTCCGGTACTGCATGATCTGTACTGCCCCTTACCTGTGCCAGGATGAGTTGCCCCTTTGCCCCCTCAGATACACCCCTGACCACATGTCCTGTACTTTTCTCTACCGGTGCCAGGATGAGTTGCCCCCTTAGATCCTTAGATTTGCCCCTGACCACATGTCCTGTACTGCTCTTTACCGGTGCCAGGATGAGTTGCCCCATTGGGCGCCAGGTCTCTATCTTATTGGTTAGAAGTTTCTGCTGTGCACATAGAACGGATTCTCCAGCAGCATTTTCGGCTTTTATTTTAAGCACTCGCTGCGTCTCTAGTTTTCTGCTAATATTTCTTATTTTTATTTTTACTAGTTGGTCTCAAGTTACATTATTTCCAACTTATAATGTTCGTCCCGGAAGCGATTAATATGATAATTTGAGAACCGCTGTATTAGACAAAGCACCAGGATGAAAGTCTTCAGAAAACGAATCCAGCCCCCCACTCACTACTCGGCCTCATCCAGTGGGGGAGGGGAGGCCTCGTCCCAAGAATTACGGACACACGAACATAATGCAGATTCTGTGGCTCCGTCTCATCCCGGAGACGCCGTGGTCCCAAAACCTGCATGATTTTTACGGGTCTCAATGTAGATCATTGATTCGGCGATTAAAGTCTACGCTGTGGAAAGTTATAATATAATCGTCCCAGAGTCTAAATGTGTCCATTTCAAGGGCCGCACTAGCACCTTCTCATGGTGAGGGCCACTGCTTACTCTGTGTTGTACACTGTTGCCTTGGAGGGCGAGGGCTATAATGTCGTCTCTATTGGGCCAAGTGTTGATGGCCAGGCCAGAAAAGTCTCGTAGAACCTGAGTGACTTCTCATGGAGCAGCAACTTCTCCTCTAGAAGGCTCGGTCGGAATCCTTGGTCATTCTGATTGTTGAGATCCCAATATCTGTCATAGAATAAATCCATAAAAGTACTCAAATCTCTGGGAATTTATCATGTGATTAGATGTGGTCCCCTGGGCTCATGTAATGTCCCCTCCCCTGGGCTCCTGTAGAGACGTCCCCTCCCCTGGGCTCATGTAATGTTCCCTCCCCTGGGCTCCTGTAGAGACGTCCCCTCCCCTGGGCTCCTGTAGAGACGTTCCCTCCCCTGGGCTCATGTAATGTTCCCTCCCCTGGGCTCATGTAATGTCCCCTCCCCTGGGCTCCTGTAGAGACGTTCCCTCCCCTGGGCTCATGTAGAGACGTCCCCTCCCCTGGGCTCCTGTAGAGACGTCCCCTCCCCTGGGCTCCTGTAGAGACGTTCCCTCCCCTGGACTCATGTAATGTTCCCTCCCCTGGGCTCATGTAGAGACGTCCCCTCCCCTGGACTTATGTAGAGACGTTCCCTCCCCTGGGCTCCTGTAGAGACGTCCCCTCCCCTGGGCTCCTGTAGAGACGTCCCCTCCCCTGGGCTCATGTAATGTTCCCTCCCCTGGGCTCCTGTAGAGACGTCCCCTCCCCTGGGCTCCTGTAGAGACGTCCCCTCCCCTGGGCTCCTGTAGAGACGTCCCCTCCCCTGGGCTCCTGTAGAGACGTTCCCTCCCCTGGACTCATGTAATGTTCCCTCCCCTGGGCTCATGTAGAGACGTCCCCTCCCCTGGACTTATGTAGAGACGTCCCCTCCCCTGGGCTCCTGTAGAGACGTTCCCTCCCCTGGACTTATGTAGAGACGTTCCCTCCCCTTGAGTCATGTAGAGACGTCCCCTCCCCAGGGCTCCTGTAAAGACGTTCCCTCCCCTGGACTCATGTAGAGACGTTCCCTCCCCTGGAGTCATGTAGAGACGTTCCCTCCCCTGGGCTCCTGTAGAGACGTTCCCTCAACTGGGCTCCTGTAGAGACGTTCCCTTCCCTGGGCTCCTGTAGAGACGTCCCCTCCCTTGGGCTCCTGTAGAGACGTTCCCTCCCCTGGGCTCCTGTAGAGACGTTCCCTCCCCTGGGCTCCTGTAGAGACGTTCCCTCCCCTGGGCTCCTGTAGAGACGTTCCCTCCCCTGGGCTCCTGTAGAGACGTTCCCTCCCCTGGGCTCCTGTAGAGACGTTCCCTCCCCTGGGCTCCTGTAGAGACGTTCCCTCCCCTGGGCTCCTGTAGAGACGTTCCCTCCCCTGGGCTCCTGTAGAGACGTTCCCTCCCCTGGGCTCCTGTAGAGACGTTCCCTCCCCTGGGCTCCTGTAGAGACGTCCCCTCCCCTGGGCTCCTGTAGAGACGTCCCCTCCCCTGGGCTCCTGTAGAGACGTCCCCTCCCCTGGGCTCCTGTAGAGACGTCCCCTCCCCTGGGCTCCTGTAGAGACGTCCCCTCCCCTGGGCTCCTGTAGAGACGTCCCCTCCCCTGGGCTCCTGTAGAGACGTCCCCTCCCTTGGGCTCCTGTAGAGACGTTCCCTCCCCTGGGCTCCTGTAGAGACGTTCCCTCCCCTGGGCTCCTGTAGAGACGTCCCCTCCCCTGGGCTCCTGTAGAGACGTCCCCTCCCCTGGGCTCCTGTAGAGACGTCCCCTCCCCTGGGCTCCTGTAGAGACGTCCCCTCCCCTGGGCTCCTGTAGAGACGTCCCCTCCCCTGGGCTCCTGTAGAGACGTCCCCTCCCCTGGGCTCCTGTAGAGACGTCCCCTCCCCTGGGCTCCTGTAGAGACGTCCCCTCCCCTGGGCTCCTGTAGAGACGTCCCCTCCCCTGGGCTCATGTAGAGACGTCCCCTCCCCTGGGCTCATGTAGAGACGTCCCCTCCCCTGGACTCATGTAGAGACGTCCCCTCACCTGGGCTCCTGTAGAGACGTTCCCTCCCCTGGACTCATGTAGAGACGTGGTCCCCCTGGGCTCATGTAGAGATGTTCCCTCCCCTGTAGTCATGTAGAGATGTTCCCTCCCCTATAGTCATGTAGAGATGTTCCCTCCCCTGGACTGCTGTAGAGACGTCCCCTCACCTGGGCTCCTGTAGAGACGTCCCCTCCCCTGGGCTCCTGTAGAGACGTTCCCTCCCCTGGAGTCATGTAAAGACGTCCCCTCCCCTGGACTCATGTAGAGACGTGGTCCCCCATGGCTCATGTAATGTTCCCTCCGCTGGAGTCATGTAGAGATGTTCCCTCCCCTGGAGTCATGTAGAGACGTCCCATCCCCTGGACTCATGTAGAGACGTTCCCTCCCCTGGACTCATGTGGAGACGTGGTCCCCCATGGCTCATGTAATGTCCCCTCCCCTGGACTCATGTAGAGACGTGGTCCCCCTGGGCTCATGTAGAGATGCCCGGTCCCCCTGGGCTCATGTAGAGATGTTCCCTCCCCCTGGGCTCATGTAGAGATGTTCCCTCCCCCTGGGCTCATGTAGAGATGTTCCCTCCCCTGGAGTCATGTAGAGATGCCCGGTCCCCCTGGGCTCATGTAGAGATGTTCCCTCCCCCTGGGCTCATGTAGAGATGTTCCCTCCCCCTGGGCTCATGTAGAGATGTTCCCTCCCCTGGAGTCATGTAGAGATGGTTTCTGCACTAGTAAACAAAGACCAATCACTAGATATGGACATGTGACCGTTTATGTTATAAACCCGGAATAAGGAAAAGGGGCAAATAACTAAAAAGCCAAAACACTCAGCGTCCTGTGCTCACCTGTGTGATATCCGCCAGAAAGCCAAAGAGTTCAGAAGCATCACCGAGGCCAAGAAGAAGAAAAAACGTTCTAAGTGACCACTGGACAAGACGTCTGGAAACCAGTCCCCTGAGATAAAATTACACATAGAGGTCACTGGACGTCAAAGAGATGAGACCGCTCTCCAGATATCAGTTATATTATACAGCAGTGACATCACCACTCTCCAGATATAAGTTATATTATACAGCAGTGACATCACCGCTCTCCAGATATAAGATATATTATACAGCAGTGACATCACCTCTCTCCAGATATCAGTTATATTATACAGCAGTGACATCACCGCTCTCCAGATATAAGTTATATTATACAGCAGTGACATCACCGCTCTCCAGATATCAGTTATATTATACAGCAGTGACATCACCGCTCTCCAGATATCAGTTATATTATACAGCAGTGACATCACCGCTCTCCAGATATCAGTTATATTATACAGCAGTGACATCACCGCTCTCCAGATATCAGTTATATTATACAGCAGTGACATCACTGCTCTCCAGATATCAGTAATATTATACAGCAGTGACATCACCGCTCTCCAGATATCAGTTATATTATACAGCAGTGACATCACCGCTCTCCAGATATATTATATTATACAGCAATGACATCACCGCTCTCCAGATATATTATATTATACAGCAGTGACATCACCGCTCTCCAGATATCAGTTATATTATACAGCAGTGACATCACCGCTCTCCAGATATCAGTTATATTATACAGCAGTGACATCACCGCTCTCCAGATATCAGTTATATTATACAGCAGTGACATCACCGCTCTCCAGATATAAGTTATATTATAAAGCAGTGACATCACTGCTCTCCAGTTATAAGTTATATTATACAGCAGTGACATCACCAATCTCCAGATATCAGTTATTATACAGCAGTGACATCACCGCTCTCCAGATATATTATACAGCAGTGACATCACCGCTCTCCAGATATAAGTTATATTATACAGCAGTGACATCACCGCTCTCCAGATATCAGTTATATTATACAGCAGTGACATCACCGCTCTCCAGATATATGTTATATTATACAGCAGTGACATCACCGCTCTCCAGATATCAGTTATATTATACAGCAGTGACATCACCACTCTCCAGATATTAGTTATATTATACAGCAGTGACATCACCGCTCTCCAGATATCAGTTATATTATACAGCAGTGACATCACCGCTCTCCAGTTATAAGTTATATTATACAGCAGTGACATCACCGCTCTCCAGATATACAGCAGTGACATCACCGCTCTCCAGATATAAGTTATATTATACAGCAGTGACATCACCGCTCTCCAGATATCAGTTATATTATACAGCAGTGACATCACCGCTCCCCAGATATCAGTTATATTATACAGCAGTGACATCACCGCTCTCCAGATATAAGATATATTATACAGCAGTGACATCACCGCTCTCCAGATATCAGTTATATTATACAGCAGTGACATCACCGCTCTCCAGATATCAGTTATATTATACAGCAGTGACATCACCGCTCTCCACATATATTATACAGCAGTGACATCACCTCTCTCCAGATATATTATACAGCAGTGACATCACCACTCTCCAGATATCAGTTATATTATACAGCAGTGACATCACCGCTCCCCAGATATCAGATATATTATACAGCAGTGACATCACCGCTCTCCAGATATCAGTTATATTATACAGCAGTGACATCACCGCTCTCCAGATATAAGATATATTATATAGCAGTGACATCACCACTCTCCAGATATCAGTTATATTATACAGCAGTGACATCACCGCCCTCCAGTTATAAGTTATATTATACAGCAGTGACATCACCGCTCTCCAGATATCAGTTATATTATACAGCAGTGACATCACCGCTCTCCAGATATCAGTTATATTATACAGCAGTGACATCACCACTCTCCAGATATAAGTTATATTATACAGCAGTGAAATCACCGCTCTCCAGTTATAAGTTATATTATACAGCAGTGACATCACCGCTCTCCAGATATACAGCAGTGACATCACCGCTCTCCAGATATAAGTTATATTATACAGCAGTGACATCACCGCTCTCCAGATATCAGTTATATTATACAGCAGTGACATCACCGCTCCCCAGATATCAGTTATATTATACAGCAGTGACATCACCGCTCTCCAGATATAAGATATATTATACAGCAGTGACATCACCGCTCTCCAGATATCAGATATATTATACAGCAGTGACATCACCGCTCTCCAGATATCAGTTATATTATACAGCAGTGACATCACCGCTCTCCAGATATATTATACAGCAGTGACATCACCGCTCTCCAGATATATTATACAGCAGTGACATCACCACTCTCCAGATATCAGTTATATTATACAGCAGTGACATCACCGCTCCCCAGATATCAGATATATTATACAGCAGTGACATCACCGCTCTCCAGATATAAGTTATATTATACAGCAGTGACATCACCGCTCTCCAGATATCAGTTATATTACACAGCAGTGACATCACCACTCTTCAGATATATTATATTATACAGCAGTGAAATCACCACTCTTCAGATATGTTATATTATACAGCAGTGACATCACCGCTCTCCAGATATGTTATATTATACAGCAGTGACATCACCGCTCTCCAGATACCAGTTATACAGCAGTGACATCACCGCTCTCCAGATATCAGATATATTATACAGCAGTGACATCACCGCTCTCCAGATATATTATACAGCAGTGACATCACCACTCTTCAGATATATTATATTATACAGCAGTGACATCACCGCCCTCCAGATATCAGTTATATTATACAGCAGTGACATCACCACTCTTCAGATATATTATACAGCAGTGACATCACCACTCTTCAGATATATTATATTATACAGCAGTGACATCACCGCCCTCCAGATATCAGTTATATTATACAGCAGTGACATCACCGCTCTCCAGATATCAGTTATATTATACAGCAGTGACATCACCGCTCTCCAGATATCAGTTATATTATACAGCAGTGACATCACCGCTCTCCAGATATATTATATTATACAGCAGTGACATCACCTCTCTTCAGATATATTATATTATACAGCAGTGACATCACCACTCTTCAGATATGTTATATTACACAGCAGTGACATCACCGCTCTCCAGATATGTTATATTATACAGCAGTGACATCACCGCTCTCCAGATATCAGTTATATTATACAGCAGTGACATCACCGCTCTCCAGATATATTATATTATACAGCAGTGACATCACCGCTCTCCAGATATCAGTTATATTATACAGCAGTGACATCACCGCCCTCCAGATATGTTATATTATACAGCAGTGACATCACCGCGCTCCAGATATCAGTTATATTATACAGCAGTGACATCATCGCTTTCCAGATATCAGTTATATTATACAGCAGTGACATCACTGCTCTCCAGATATAAGTTATATTATAAAGCAGTGACATCACCGCTCTCCAGATATCAGTTATATTATACAGCAGTGACATCACCGCTCTCCAGATATCAGTTATATTATACAGCAGTGACATCACCGCTCTCCAGATATAAGTTATATTATACAGCAGTGACATCACCGCACTCCAGATATAAGTTATATTATACAGCAGTGACATCACCGCTCTCCAGATATCAGTTATATTATACAGCAGTGACATCACCGCTCTCCAGATATCAGTTATATTATACAGCAGTGACATCACCGCTCTCCAGATATAAGTTATATTATACAGCAGTGACATCACCGCACTCCAGATATAAGTTATATTATACAGCAGTGACATCACCGCTCTCCAGATATCAGTTATATTACACAGCAGTGACATCACCGTCCTCCAGATATCAGTTATATTATACAGCAGTGACATCACCGCTCTCCAGATATCAGTTATATTATACAGCAGTGACATCACCGCTCTCCAGATATCAGATATATTATACAGCAGTGACATCACCGCTCTCCAGATATAAGATATATTATACAGCAGTGACATCACCGCTCTCCAGATATAAGATATATTATACAGCAGTGACATCACCGCTCTCCAGATATCAGTTATATTATACAGCAGTGACATCACCGCTCTCCAGATATCAGTTATATTATACAGCAGTGACATCACCGCTCTCCAGATATAAGATATATTATATAGCAGTGACATCACCACTCTCCAGATATCAGTTAAATTATACAGCAGTGACATCACCGCCCTCCAGTTATAAGTTATATTATACAGCAGTGACATCACCGCTCTCCAGATATCAGTTATATTATACAGCAGTGACATCACCGCTCTCCAGATATCAGTTATATTATACAGCAGTGACATCACCACTCTCCAGATATAAGTTATATTATACAGCAGTGACATCACCGCTCTCCAGATATCAGTTATATTATACAGCAGTGACATCACCGCTCTCCAGTTATAAGTTATATTATACAGCAGTGACATCACCGCTCTCCAGATATACAGCAGTGACATCACCGCTCTCCAGATATACGTTATATTATACAGCAGTGACATCACCGCTCTCCAGATATCAGTTATATTATACAGCAGTGACATCACCGCTCCCCAGATATCAGTTATATTATACAGCAGTGACATCACCGCTCTCCAGATATAAGATATATTATACAGCAGTGACATCACCGCTCTCCAGATATATTATACAGCAGTGACATCACCGCTCTCCAGATATATTATACAGCAGTGACATCACCGCTCCCCAGATATCAGATATATTATACAGCAGTGACATCACCGCTCTCCAGATATAAGTTATATTATACAGCAGTGACATCACCGCTCTCCAGATATCAGTTATATTACACAGCAGTGACATCACCACTCTTCAGATATATTATATTATACAGCAGTGACATCACCACTCTTCAGATATGTTATATTATACAGCAGTGACATCACCGCTCTCCAGATATGTTATATTATACAGCAGTGACATCACCACTCTCCAGATACCAGTTATACAGCAGTGACATCACCGCTCTCCAGATATCAGATATATTATACAGCAGTGACATCACCGCTCTCCAGATATCAGTTATATTATACAGCAGTGACATCACCGCTCTCCAGATATATTATATTATACAGCAGTGACATCACCGCTCTCCAGATATCAGTTATATTATACAGCAGTGACATCACCGCTCTCCAGATATCAGTTATATTATACAGCAGTGACATAACCGCTCTCCAGATATATTATATTATACAGCAGTGACATCACCGCGCTCCAGATATCAGTTATATTATACAGCAGTGACATCACCGCGCTCCAGATATCAGTTATATTATACAGCAGTGACATCATCGCTTTCCAGATATCAGTTATATTATACAGCAGTGACATCACTGCTCTCCAGATATAAGTTATATTATAAAGCAGTGACATCACCGCTCTCCAGATATCAGTTATATTACACAGCAGTGACATCACCACTCTTCAGATATATTATATTATACAGCAGTGACATCACCGCTCTCCAGATATCAGTTATATTATACAGCAGTGACATCACCACTCTTCAGATATATTATATTATACAGCAGTGACATCACCGCTCTCCAGATATCAGTTATACAGCAGTGACATCACCGCTCTCCAGATATCAGTTATATTATACAGCAGTGACATCACCGCTCTCCAGATATCAGTTATATTATACAGCAGTGACATCACCGCTCTCCAGATATCAGTTATATTATACAGCAGTGACATCACCTCTCTTCAGATATATTATATTATACAGCAGTGACATCACCACTCTTCAGATATGTTATATTACACAGCAGTGACATCACCGCTCTCCAGATATGTTATATTATACAGCAGTGACATCACCGCTCTCCAGATATCAGTTATATTATACAGCAGTGACATCACCGCTCTCCAGATATATTATATTATACAGCAGTGACATCACCGCTCTCCAGATATATTATACAGCAGTGACATCACCACTCTCCAGATATCAGTTATATTATACAGCAGTGACATCACCGCTCCCCAGATATATTATATTATACAACAGTGACATCACCGCTCTCCAGATATAAGTTATATTATACAGCAGTGACATCACCGCTCTCCAGATATCAGTTATATTATACAGCAGTGACATCACCGCTCTCCAGATATCAGTTATATTATACAGCAGTGACATCACCGCCCTCCAGATATGTTATATTATACAGCAGTGACATCACCGCGCTCCAGATATCAGTTATATTATACAGCAGTGACATCATCGCTTTCCAGATATCAGTTATATTATACAGCAGTGACATCACTGCTCTCCAGATATAAGTTATATTATAAAGCAGTGACATCACCGCTCTCCAGATATCAGTTATATTACACAGCAGTGACATCACCACTCTTCAGATATATTATATTATACAGCAGTGACATCACCGCTTTCCAGATATCAGTTATATTATACAGCAGTGACATCACCGCTCTCCAGATATCAGTTATATTATACAGCAGTGACATCACCACTCTCCAGATATATTATACAGCAGTGACATCACCACCCTCCAGATATAAGTTATATTATAAAGCAGTGACATCACCGCTCTCCAGATATCAGTTATATTACACAGCAGTGACATCACCACTCTTCAGATATATTATATTATACAGCAGTGACATCACCGCTTTCCAGATATCAGTTATATTATACAGCAGTGACATCACTGCTCTCCAGATATAAGTTATATTATAAAGCAGTGACATCACCGCTCTCCAGATATCAGTTATATTACACAGCAGTGACATCACCGCTCTCCAGATATCAGTTATATTATACAGCAGTGACATCACCGCACTCCAGATATAAGTTATATTATACAGCAGTGACATCACTGCTCTCTAGATATCAGTTATATTATACAGCAGTGACATCACCGCACTCCAGATATAAGTTATATTATACAGCAGTATATAAACAAAAAGAACAATGATCTCTGGACTAAAGAGCTCAGTATATGTAAATATATATATCTATATACGGTGCCAACCAGACATGGAAATGTGAGGAAAAGAAAAAACAAAAACCTGGTAAAAAAGGCACTCGGCTCAATAAAGTCACAATTTAATTATCAAAAGTTTATTAATATATATGTAAAATTATGCAATCTTGCACAAAAACCTACAAACAGACATCACAAACCCGGCCGGGTAATGAATGGCAAATAAATCAGTTTTAAGAAAAATTCTCATTTAGCATGGCCATATAACAAATAGTATCAAGTAATAAGTTACTTCAATACAGGCCACACAAGTGGATGAATCAGATACAATGTAGTGAGTGGAGGCAACGTACTAACCAAGGTCATAACATCCATGGATATAAGCGATCCTGCTGATCAGATAGCAGTATACAGATGGGCTTACTAGCAAGGATATACATGCAATGAACCCATAGAGCACATGAATAGATGCAAGAGTATATACTTATCAGTAGGTAGTATATGTGGAAGTCCATAGGGTTCTCTACAGATGAAAACGAACAGGTCACTCCATGAGAAGATAAAGCTCTGGTGTCTCCTCAAAGCTCCAGTGTAAAGTAACTGCAGGCAGCAGATAGAGATCTGTCCACTCCGTGCCGTTCCTCCGGAACCTCCCAGCACAGGGAAAGATAATCATGCAGCAGGTGTGTCGACACTCCAACATGCGAGAGTCCACAGGACCGAATCCCCTCCTGGGACAAGCAAAAGCTTATGAGAATTTTTCTTAAAACTGATTTATTTGCCATTCATTACCCGGCCGGGTTTGTGATGTCTGTTTGTAGGTTTTTGTGCAAGATTGCATAATTTTACATATATATTAATAAACTTTTGATAATTAAATTGTGACTTTATTGAGCCGAGTGCCTTTTTTACCAGGTTTTTGTTTTTTCTTTTCCTCATATTATACAGCAGTGACATCACCGCTCTCCAGATATCAGTTATATTATACAGCAGTGACATCATCACTCTCCAGATATCAGTTATATTATACAGCAGTGACATCATCGCTTTCCAGATATATTGAGGTGTCATTTTCACCTCAAAAACATCTCCAGAATCCGCTCTTTTCTTACGGAGGAAACTGCCAAAACTCTCATTGTTGCTCTGATTCACTCTCGTCTTGACTCCTGTAACTCATTACTAGTCGGTCTTCCCCTCACTAAACTCTCCCCTCTCCAATCTATCCTCAATGCAGCAGCCAGGCTCATCTTTATGACCAACCGCTACACCAACGCCTCTAATCTGTGCCAGTCACTGCACTGGTTGCCCATCCCCTTCCGAATAAAATTCAAACTTATTACTCTCACCCACAAAGCTCTCCCCAGTGCTGCACCTCCTTACATCTCCTCCCTCATCTCTGTCTACCACCCTACTCGGGCTCTACGTTCTGCCAACGACCTTAGATTAAAATCCTCCATAATCCGAACCTCCCACTATCGTCTCCAGGATTTCTCTCGTGCTGCACCCGTCCTCTGGAATGTGCTACCCCAGACAATCAGATTAATTCCCAATATCCACAGTTTTAAACGTGCCCTGAAAACACATCTATTTAGACAGGCCTATAACATTCCCTGATCTGACTCCTTTTCATGGCCCTCCATTTAGATTAGTCATCAGAATAAGATTCCCTCACACTCCTTCTCTTCATGTCCGTCATACACGGATACTGACGGGTGACCGGCTCATGCAGCTTTATGTCACCACCGCATGTGTATAAAAATGGCCGGACCATTGTACAGAACAAACACTGTTACACTTTGTGTCTCCCTTATGTCCTCATAGATTGTAAGCTCTTGCGAGCAGGGTCCTCACTCCCCAGGTTTGAATTGTAAATGAACTTTGTCACTATGTAATGTCTGATATTGTTTGTTTCATGTTCCCTCTAAATTGTAAAGTGCTGCGGAATATGTTGGCGCTATATAAATAAAGATTATTATTATTATTATTATTATACAGCAGTGACATCACCGCCCTCCAGATATAAGATATATTATACAGCAGTGACATCACCGCTCTCCAGATATAAGATATATTATACAGCAGTGATATCACCGCCCTCCAGATATAAGATATATTATACAGCAGTGACATCACCACTCTCCAGATATCAGTTATATTATACAGCAGTGACATCACTGCTCTCCAGATATCAGTTATATTATACAGCAGTGACATCACCGCTCTCCAGATATCAGTTATATTATACAGCAGTGACATCACCTCTCTCCAGATATAAGATATATTATACAGCAGCGACATCACCGCCCTCCAGATATAAGATATATTATACAGCAGTGACATCACCGCTCTCCAGATATCAGTTATATTATACAGCAGTGACATCACCGCTCTCCAGATATCAGTTATATTATACAGCAGTGACATCACCGCTCTCCAGATATCAGATATATAATACAGCAGTGACATCACCGCTCTCCAGATATATTATATTATACAGCAGTGACATCACCGCTCTCCAGATATCAGTTATATTATACAGCAGTGACATCACCACTCTCCAGATATATTATATTATACAGCAGTGACATCACCACTCTCCAGATATCAGTTATATTATACAGCAGTGACATCACCGCTCTCCAGATATAAGTTATATTATACAGCAGTGACATCACCGCTCTCCAGATATCAGTTATATCATACAGCAGTGACATCACCGCTCTCCAGGTATCAGTTATATTATACAGCAGTGACATCACCGCTCTCCAGATATATTATATTATACAGCAGTGACATCACCTCTCTCCAGATATCAGTTATATTATACAGCAGTGACATCACCGCTCTCCAGATATATTATATTATACAGCAGTGACATCACCGCTCTCCAGATATCAGTTATATTATACAGCAGTCACATCACCGCTCCCCAGATATAAGATATATTATACAGCAGTGACATCACCGCACTCCAGATATCAGTTATATTATACAGCAGTGACATCACCGCTCTCCAGATATCAGTTATATTATACAGCAGTGACATCACCGCTCTCCAGATATCAGTTATATTATACAGCAGTGACATCACCGCTCTCCAGATATCAGTTATATTATACAGCAGTGACATCACCGCTCTCCAGATATATTATATTATACAGCAGTGACATCACCGCTCTCCAGATATCAGTTATATTATACAGCAGTGACATCACCGCTCTCCAGATATATTATATTATACAGAAGTGACATCACCGCTCTCCAGATATCAGTTATATTATACAGCAGTGACATCACCGCTCTCCAGATATATTATATTATACAGCAGTGACATCACCGCTCTCCAGATATCAGTTATATTATACAGCAGTGACATCACCGCTCTCCAGATATATTATATTATACAGCAGTGGCATCACCACTCTCCAGATATCAGTTATATTATACAGCAGTGACATCACCGCTCTCCAGATATAAGATATATTATACAGCAGTGACATCACCGCTCTCCAGATATCAGTTATATTATACAGCAGTGACATCACCTCTCTCCAGATATCAGTTATATTATACAGCAGTGACATCACCGCTCTCCAGATATCAGTTATATTATACAGCAGTGACATCACCGCTCTCCAGATATCAGTTATATTATACAGCAGTGACATCACCACTCTCCAGATAACAGTTATATTATACAGCAGTGACATCACCGCTCTCCAGATATCAGTTATATTATACAGCAGTGACATCACCGCTCTCCAGATATCAGTTATATTATACAGCAGTGACATCACCGCTCTCCAGATATCAGTTATATTATACAGCAGTGACATCACCGCTCTCCAGATATCAGTTATATTATACAGCAGTGACATCACCGCCCTCCAGATATATTATATTATACAGCCGTGACATCACCGCTCTCCAGATATCAGTTATATTATACAGCAGTGACATCACCGCTCTCCAGATATAAGATATATTATACAGCAGTGACATCACCGCTCTCCAGATATCAGTCATATTATACAGCAGTGACATCACCGCTCTCCAGATATCAGTTATATTATACAGCAATGACATCACCGCTCTCCAGATATATTATATTATACAGCAGTGACATCACCGCTCTCCAGATATAAGATATATTATACAGCAGTGACATCACCGCTCTCCAGATATCAGTTATATTATACAGCAGTGACATCACCGCTCTCCAGATATCAGTTATATTATACAGCAGTGACATCACCGCTCTCCAGATATATTATATTATACAGCAGTGACAGCACCGCTCTCCAGATATAAGATATATTATACAGCAGTGACATCACCGCTCTCCAGATATATTATATTATACAGCAGTGACATCACCGCTCTTCAGATATCAGTTATATTATACAGCAGTGACATCACCGCTCTCCAGATATCAGTTATATTATACAACAGTGACATCACCGCTCTCCAGATATATTATATTATACATCAGTGACATCACCGCTCTCCAGATATCAGTTATATTATACAGCAGTGACATCACCGCTCTCCAGATATAAGATATATTATACAGCAGTGACATCACCGCTCTCCAGATATCAGTCATATTATACAGCAGTGACATCACCGCTCTCCAGATATCAGTTATATTATACAGCAATGACATCACCGCTCTCCAGATATATTATATTATACAGCAGTGACATCACCGCTCTCCAGATATAAGATATATTATACAGCAGTGACATCACCGCTCTCCAGATATCAGTTATATTATACAGCAGTGACATCACCGCTCTCCAGATATCAGTTATATTATACAGCAGTGACATCACCGCTCTCCAGATATATTATATTATACAGCAGTGACATCACCGCTCTCCAGATATAAGATATATTATACAGCAGTGACATCACCGCTCTCCAGATATATTATATTATACAGCAGTGACATCACCGCTCTTCAGATATCAGTTATATTATACAGCAGTGACATCACCGCTCTCCAGATATCAGTTATATTATACAACAGTGACATCACCGCTCTCCAGATATCAGTTATATTATACAGCAGTGACATCACCGCTCTCCAGATATCAGTTATATTATACAGCAGTGACATCACCGCTCTTCAGATATCAGTTATATTATACAGCAGTGACATCACCGCTCTCCAGATATCAGTTATATTATACAACAGTGACATCACCGCTCTCCAGATATATTATATTATACATCAGTGACATCACCGCTCTCCATATATCAGTTATATTATACAGCAGTGACATCACCGGTCTCCAGATATCAGTTATATTATACAACAGTGACATCACCGCTCTCCAGATATCAGTTATATTATACAGCAGTGACATCACCGCTCTCCAGATATCAGTTATATTATACAGCAGTGACATCACCACTCTCCAGATATATTATATTATACAGCAGTGACATCACCGCTCTCCAGATATCAGTTATATTATACAGCAGTGACATCACCGCTCTCCAGATATCAGTTATATTATACAGCAGTAACATCACCACTCTCCAGATATCAGTTATATTATACAGCAGTGACATCACCGCTCTCCAGATATCAGTTATATTATACAGCAGTGACATCACCGCTCTCCAGATATCAGTTATATTATACAGCAGTGACATCACCGCTCTCCAGATATCAGTTATATTATACAGCAGTGACATCACCGCTCTCCAGATATCAGTTATATTATACAGCAGTGACAGGGGAAGGTGGATCAGATTAGTCATTAGTTAATCAAACACAATACATTAAACACATACAGCTGAGATCTCTCGATGCAAACCTTCTGATGCTGAAAACACAATTTTAATCAGTAAAGCTCCTAAAAAGCAGCCAATTGCTTGAAACACAGTCATAACTGCCATACAGACGGCCCTGATCCTGCTCGGAGCCAGGCAAAATGTAATGAAAGAACCTGCGGAGAGAAAAGGGGGCGGCAGTCAGTGATCACTATTCACATTAAGCATAAAGTTCATATTCGCTTTGCTACCCCGCCCATGAGGAGACATTGTATTAATGAGGAGCCTCTCTAAGTTTGACATTCCATCTGGTCTGTGTGAGATTTGTTCTTCTCGTCCGGGATCACTAATATGACCTCAATGTCTCGGGAAGGCACACCGTTTTGAAAGTCCAAGGTCACCTCTCAACTTCCTGCAGTTAGATAACTGCTAAAACCATAAATATCACATGCAGAAATTGCTAAAACAGGACCAAAGACCATATTGATTGTCCCCTTTTCTGTGGCGCTCCTCCCTTTCTCTCCATGGCTCATTCCCTTTGTTTACAAGGGCCTTTCCTCTTCCCTTTCTGTGGTTCCTTTTCGGCTCCTCATTTCCTTTGGGTGGTCCCTCCTCTTTTCCGCCCTGTGGCTTCTCCCCTCCTCCCTGTGGCTCCTCTTTCACTCTATGTGGCTCCTCTTCTCCTCCCTGTGGCTCTTCTTCTCCCTGTGGCTCCTCCTCTCCCCTCCCTGTGGCTCCTCTTCTCCTCCCTGTGGATCCTCTTCTTCTCCGTGTTGGGCTCTACTTCCCCTCTGTGGCTCCTCTTCTTTGTGGCTCCTATTCTCCTCCCTGTGGCTACTTTCCTCCTCCCTATGTCTCCCCCTTTCCTCCCTGTGGCTCCTCTTCGCTGTGGCCCCTCCCCTCCCTGTGGCTCCTCTTTTTCTCTCTGTGGCTCCTCGTCTCTCAGTGGCTCTTCTCCTCCCTGTGGCTCCTCACTGTGGCCCCTCCCCTCCTCTGTATGGCTTCCCCTCGTGCAGGTTTTACGCTGAAGCCAGTGCAATGTCTTATTAATGGCAGCATGGAAGAGAGAAGCTGCAGAAATCAAGTAGGTTTCCAGGTACTCGAGGGCCACAAAGGTTGGTTACCTAGTTACATAATGGAAGAAACATAGTCCCTCCAGCAGCACAGAGTATGTCAGGAGCCATACAGAATATGTGTGTGGGGGGCTGTAAAGATGTCATGTGCTGTTCCAGGATTATTTGTGTCACATGATCAGCATTACAGTCTTTAGTGCCCCCTGTGCCATGGTCTCAGACTTTTGTCTCCTAGAATTGTTGGGGCGGGCAGAACCTGATGCCATGTGACCTCACCTGGATGACACCTTTGATGATCTTAGTGGGGGAGAAGATTACTATATGTTACACTTACAAGCAGGGGCCACCATGACCTCCGCCATTCCCAGGAACACGTACTGTGGGGCCAGGTGGAGACAGGACATGGAGGACACCCACAAAACCTTCCCCGAGAGGGTCTGTTCCACCAGAGGGAACCACTTGCGATGGATTTCATAGACCCCAGCAATGAGCAGGGACAGAGCGGCAGCAACGTGACCACAAACTGCAGAGACATGAGAAATGGTTAATGCTCCAGCGACACAAACTTATCTGTAGAGGGCGCCGCTCATCATCATTCCCTTATATCCAGCCGCAGCAGCACACCAAGGGGTTAACCAGACACTGATCAGGACAGAGGGTTAGGGTATATTCACACAGTGCAGTTTTTGTTGCTTTTTCTTGAAGCCACAACCAGGAGTAGGTGATAAAGTAAGGGGAAGCATATGCACCAAAGCTGCACTGTGTAAATATAGCCCTAGCGTTTAGTCAGAATGTATGGAGCAGCCCCTCGCTCCGTGCCCCCATGTTTCCTCCTGTGGACCGGTGCTGGATTGGACTATTCTACCCGTCATTCACATTATTGCAGCATCTTTTTCAAGCGCTCTCGTCAGATGGCGAACAGGTGGGGACAATGCTGGTCCTATAACTGGTGGGCATGCGCCACGTTTCTATAGGGACGACAGGGTAGTGAGAAAGCTCTACAGATGGACTATGACTGCCTGGCCAGAGGGGGATCTTCTCTCCTTGCTTCATTATTGGGGTGACATTTGGGTCCCTACATCTCCAGCCATGAGGACGGGATACAAACACAAGGGGTTCTGGGAAAAATATTACTGGGTCATAGAACTAAGACTGAGCGGAAGAGACAATCTGATGGTCCATTGTTCCGCTTCACATGATTCTAAGACTACTTCCTCAACACTGAGATTTCACAAGGATGATGAGGGCTGTGGTCAAAGTTTAGGTTTAATGATGAGTTGCCGTGAAATAACTTGAGGAAACACCAAGGAGGGCAACAGCAAAAACTTTACCACCGTGATAAATTTGGCGCATCTTCTGCTGCCTGAATGTCACAATATTAGTAAATCGGCCCTTTAAGTTGTACCTGATAACTGTACGGGGGGTTACAAGGGGGTCCAGCCCCTCCCCCACTGCTATCAGTATTAATGAATCTCCACCAGACTAGGGGCCTCGGCCTTCACGGGGGCCACACACTTTGGTTGGTGTTATTTGGGAGACTCAGGGTGTCAGTCAGGCTGAGTCTCGTGACGTCTCCCATCCAGATGATCATTCATGGTGTCACTCACCTATGGCCACGCAGGGCAGCAGCCGGTAACCTCGCTCGGCGGACAGGAAGGAGTGGACTCTCTCCAGACACGGAGCCAGAAGAATGATGGGGATGATACTTATGACCTTCATGGCAGCGATCGGCAGCAGGAACCCGTTGAGGCTCAGGTTCGAGTTCATAGACTGAATGAAGTATCCAGACGAAACCTGCAGACAGAACATGGGGTGATAGTATTAGGGGGGCAGGGACAGAACAGATGGGAACCAGACCAAACCTTAGTGGTGTTTAGACAAGATCCACCCCGAGCCCCAAAACCAATGGTGTCACCGTAGGGGGTGCGAAGGCTCAGCCACAACTTATGCCACGGAGGAAGAGCCGGGCACAAAGACGTCTACAACTCGTACCACCATGTGCATGAGGCCTTAATGTCCATCACAGCCACCAGAAAGAGCGGAGAGCAGTCCACGCGCACATCCCGGGACTATCACCACATTTTGGAGGGTTTACTCTTTCTGGCAGCTTTTCAGGGCTTGGATTGTGCACTCATTCGTGTCCCTGCCCGTCCTTAGCCTTTCTTTTGTTGTTCTCAGCCTTTATTGTCGTGTCACCCACCTGAGCGGTACAAATTCTGTACAGAACCTGCAAGACAAAGAGCGGGAGGAGCCGTAGCAGAGCCTTGGCATTTTCCACATGGTACTCGCTGTAACAGCCGCCATTATATTCCTTGGCGCGATCTAACCAGCTGGAAACATGTCCCCCGATGTGACGGTAGTGATGGCAGCACATCCTTACTGCGTTTACGAACACGCCAAGCGTCATCGCGAACGAACCGGCTGCAAAACACAAACATTTATAGCGTTACTATCACACACAGGGAGGCGGCGGTCCACATATTCTAGAAGAGCCGGCGAGCAGCAGCCGCGGCGCACACACAGGGAGGCGGCGGTCCACATATTCTAGAAGAGCCGGCGAGCAGCAGCCGCGGCGCACACACAGGGAGGTGGCGGTCCACATATTCTTCACACACAGACACAACATAATGAGAGAAACTGAAAATCCAGACTCAATCAATGTCAAGTTTCCTATTCAGAAACGATAGAAGAAAAAAACACGGATTTATAACCGGAAAATCAGAAAATGTCTGATCAGTGTAAACAGCTCATTCGTAGGCCTGGACCTCCCGGTCAGATGGATGAGGCTGCGTCTTCTTATTGGTCGGTGGATGAGGCTGCGTCTTCTTATTGGTCGGTGGATGAGGCTGCGTCTTCTTATTGGTCGGTGGATGAGGCTGCGTCTTCTTATTGGTCGGTGGATGAGGCTGCGTCTACTTATTGGTCGGTGGATGAGGCTGTGACTTCTTATTGGTCGGTGGATGAGGCTGCGTCTTCTTATTGGTCGGTGGATGAGGCTGCGTCTTCTTATTGGTCGGTGGATGAGGCTGCGTCTTCTTATTGGTCAATGGATGAGGCTGCGTCTTCTTATTGGTCGGTGGATGAGGCTGCGTCTTCTTATTGGTCGGTGGATGAGGCTGTGACTTCTTATTGGTCGGTGGATGAGGCTGCGTCTTCTTATTGGTCGGTGGATGAGACTGCGTCTTCTTATTGGTCGGTGGATGAGGCTGCGTCTTCTTATTGGTCAGTGGATGAGGCTGCGTCTTCTTATTGGTCGGTGGATGAGGCTGCGTCTTCTTATTGGTCGGTGGATGAGGCTGTGACTTCTTATTGGTCGGTGGATGAGGCTGCGTCTTCTTATTGGTCAGTGGATGAGGCTGCGTCTTCTTATTGGTCGGTGGATGAGGCTGCGTCTTCTTATTGGTCGGTGGATGAGGCTGCGTCTTCTTATTGGTCGGTGGATGAGGCTGCGTCTTCTTATTGGTCGGTGGATGAGGCTGCGTCTTCTTATTGGTCGGTGGATGAGGCTGCGTCTTCTTATTGGTCGGTGGATGAGGCTGCGTCTTCTTATTAGTCAGTAGATGAGGCTGTGACTTCTTATTGGTCTGTGGATGAGGCTGTGACTTCTTATTGGTCTGTGGATGAGGCTGTGTCTTCTTATTGGTCGGTGGATGAGGCTGTGTCTTCTTATTGGTCGGATGGATGAGGCTGCGTCTTCTTATTGGTCGGTGGATGAGGCTGCATCTTCTTATTGGTCGGTGGATGAGGCTGTGACTTCTTATTGGTCAGTGGATGAGGCTGCGTCTTCTTATTTGTCGGTGGATGAGGCTGCGTCTTCTTATTGGTCGGTGGATGAGGCTGCATCTTCTTATTGGTCGGTGGATGATTCTGCGTCTTCTTATTGGTCGGTGGATGAGGCTGCGTCTTCTTATTGGTCGGTGGATGAGGCTGCGTCTTCTTATTGGTCGGTGGATGAGGCTGCGTCTACTTATTGGTCGGTGGATGAGGCTGGGACTTCTTATTGGTCGGTGGATGAGGCTGCGTCTTCTTATTGGTCGGTGGATGAGGCTGCGTCTTCTTATTGGTCGGTGGATGAGGCTGCGTCTTCTTATTGGTCAATGGATGAGGCTGCGTCTTCTTATTGGTCGGTGGATGAGGCTGCGTCTTCTTATTGGTCGGTGGATGAGGCTGTGACTTCTTATTGGTCGGTGGATGAGGCTGCGTCTTCTTATTGGTCGGTGGATGAGACTGCGTCTTCTTATTGGTCGGCGGATGAGGCCGCGTCTTCTTATTGGTCAGTGGATGAGGCTGCGTCTTCTTATTGGTCGGTGGATGAGGCTGCGTCTTCTTATTGGTCGGTGGATGAGGCTGTGACTTCTTATTGGTCGGTGGATGAGGCTGCGTCTTCTTATTGGTCAGTGGATGAGGCTGCGTCTTCTTATTGGTCGGTGGATGAGGCTGCGTCTTCTTATTGGTCGGTGGATGAGGCTGCGTCTTCTTATTGGTCGGTGGATGAGGCTGCGTCTTCTTATTGGTCGGTGGATGAGGCTGCGTCTTCTTATTGGTCGGTGGATGAGGCTGTGACTTCTTATTGGTCGGTGGATGAGGCTGCGTCTTCTTATTGGTCGGTGGATGAGGCTGCGTCTTCTTATTGGTCGGTGGATGAGGCTGCGTCTTCTTATTGGTCAGTGGATGAGGCTGCGTCTTCTTATTGGTCGGTGGATGAGGCTGCGTCTTCTTATTGGTCGGTGGATGAGGCTGCGTCTTCTTATTGGTCGGTGGATGAGGCTGCGTCTTCTTATTGGTCGGTGGATGAGGCTGCGTCTTCGTATTGGTCAGTGGATGAGGCTGCGTCTTCTTATTGGTCGGTGGATGAGGCTGCGTCTTCTTATTGGTCGGTGGATGAGGCTGCGTCTTCTCATTGGCCGCTTGGGCTGCACAGTCTCCGTCTGTAGGTTGCATCATGTCAGACGTTTCCTCTGTTGAGTATCATGGGATTCACACGGGCACAGACATGATCACTTTCTACAGCGGGGGGGGGGGGGGGTAACGTGATCCGCAGGCGCCGCTTACCTTTCACCGGTTGGTAGAGGAGCTCGTTACGCGCCATGTGAATAGTAATTAAGGCCATAACGACCGACATGAACGGAATCAGAAATCCCAAATTCTTGGCCACGGACTGTTGTATATAAGAGATTCCAACAAACACAACCAGTGAGTTAAGATTAACGAGCCAATAAAACCTGCGGACAGAAAGCACGAGATTATACTCCAGTCACATTCAAAGCAGCAGTCACAATTCTGCTGTTACATCATATCTTAATCTCTAGCTACATCCAGAGCTGAAGTTACAGTTCTCAGGTCTTTTCAAGATCACTGCTTGTTGTCATTCAGTAGGAACATTCATTGTTTGCTTCTAGTGGATAAAATTCTGTCCATGGTCATGTGATGGACACGCAGGTGCACGGCTCGTTACAGGGTCATGTGATGGACACGCAGGTGCACCGCTCGTTACAGGGTCATGTGATGGACACACAGGTGCACGGCTCGTTACAGGGACATGTGATGGACACGCAGGTGCACGGCTCGTTACAGGGTCATGTGATTGACACACAAGTGCACGGCTCATTACAGGGTCATGTGATGGACACACAGGGGCACGGCTCGTTACAGGGTCATGTGATGGACACAGGTGCACAGCTCGTTTCAGGGTCATGTAATGGACGCACAGGTGCACAGCTCGTTACAGGGTCATGTGATGGACACACAGGTACACGGCTCGTTAGAAGACACAGCTCTGATACACATACTGTTACTGTACATCACATGACTCTGTAACGATCCCAGCACCTGTGTGCCCAGCACATGACTCTGTAATGATCCCAGCACCTGTGTGCCCAGCACATGACTCTGTAACGATCCCAGCACCTGTGTGTCCAGTGCATGACCCTGTAACGATCCCAGCACCTGTGTGTCCAGTGCATGACCTTGAAACGATCCCAGCACCTGTGTGTCCAGTGCATGACACTGTAACGAGCCATGCACCTGTGTGTTCATCACATGATCATGGACAAAATAAGAACAAGCAGAGATCCTGAAAACTGTGGGGAATTCATACAGAACATATATTGGAAAAGTGTATACATTTTAATTGTACAAAAAAATCACACATGATCGCACCGTCTTGGACTCATCGCGTCTGGTTGAGTTGGCGCCATTCAGAGCCTCTTTATGATGTGGAGTCATGAGAGAGAGGGAGAGAGAGTTGGGAAGAGAGAGAGAGAGATAGGAGGAGAGAGGGAGAGAGAGATAGGGGGGGAGAGAGAGAGGGGAGAGAGAGGGAGAGAGAGGGAGAGAGAGAGGAGAGAGAGGGAGAGAGGGGGGGACACAGAGAGAGGACGAGAGAGAGAGGGAGAGAGAGGGGAAGAGAGAGGGAGATAGATAAAGAGAGAGGACGAGAGAGAGGGGGGAAGAGAGAGGGAGAGAGAGGGGAAGAGAGAGAGGAGAGAGATAGAGAGAGAGAGAGAGAGAGGGAGAGAGAGGGATAGAGAGAGGGAGAGAGGGAGTGAGAGAGGGGGAAGAGAGAGGAGAGAGGGAAAGAGGGGGGAGAGAGAGAGAGAGAGGGAGAGAGGGGGTAAGAGAGAGAGAGGGGGAGGGAGAGGGGGAGAGAGAGAGGGAGAGAGGGGGGAAGAGAAAGAGGGGGAGAGAGAGGGGGAGAGAGAGGGGAGAGAGGGAGAGAGAGAGGGGAGGAGAGAGAGAGAGGGGGAGAGAGAGAGGAGAGAGGGAGAGAGAGAGGGGAGGAGAGAGAGAGAGGGGGAGAGAGAGGGGGAGAGAGAGGGAGAGAGAGGAAGAGAGAGGGAGAGAGGGAGAGAGAGGGGAGAGAGGGAGAGGGAGGGAGAGAGAGAGAGAGGGGGAAGAGAGAGGGGGAAAGAGGGAGAGAGAGGGGGAAGAGAGAGAGAGAGAGGGGAGAAAAGAGGGGGAGAGAGGGGGGAGTGAGAGAGAGGGAGAGAGAGGGGAAGAGAGAGAGGGAGGGGGAGAGAAAGGGTGAAAGAGGGGGAAAGAGCAAGAGAGGGGAAAAGGGGGGAGAGAGAGGGAGGGAGGGATGGAGAAAGAGATGAAGAGAGAGGGAGTGAGGGGGATAGAGAGGGGAGCGAGAGGGAGGGAGGGGAAGAAAGAGAGAGAGATGGAGAGAGAGATGGAGTGAGGGGGAGAGAGAGGGAGGGGAAGAAAGAGAGAGAGGGAGAGGGAAGGGGAGAAGGAGAGAGAAAGAGAGGGAGACATGGAGAGAGAGAGGGAGAGAGAGAGGGAGGGGAGAGAGAGAGAGAGGGGAGAGAGGGATAGGGTGAGAGGGGAGAGATAGAGGGGGGAAATAGAGAGAGATAGAAAGAGAGAGAAAGAGATAGTTACATGGGGAGAGAAAGAGAGGGGGAGAGAAAGAGAGGGGGAGAGAGAGAGAGGGGGAGAGAAAAGGAGAGAGAGAGAGAGAGAGAGAGAGAGAGAAAACCTGGGACAGATATAGAGACTTAGGAAGAGACAAAAACTGGGACAAAGATAGAGACAGGGACAGACATAGGGATAGGAAAAGAGATGGAGACAGGGGCAGAAAGAGAGGCAGAGAAAGAGACAGCAAGAGACAGGAAAAGATAAAGGGACAGAGATAGAGATGGACAGAAAAACACGAATGTAAATAGAGACCGAAACAGAGGTTATGACAAGGAAAGAGATAAAGATAGGGACAAAGAGAGAGGGAGGCGAAACAAGGACAGAGATAGAAAGGGAAAGAGACAGAGAAAGGGACAAAAATAGTAAGGGACAGAGAAAGAGATTAAAACCGTGATGAAGAAACGTAAAGAGATACAAACTTACATGAGAGTTACATGATAACATTCTGCTGCCTGCAGTCACCACTAGGGGGAGCTCACTGCATACAGAAATACACAGTTACCATAGAGTTACATTACAAAATTCTGCTGCCTGCCGCCACCACTAGGAGGAGCTCACTACATACAGATATATACAGCTCCCATAGAGTTACATGATAACATTCTGCTGCCTGCAGTCACCACTAGGGGGAGCTCACTACATACAGATATATACAGCTCCCATAGAGTTACATGATAACATTCTAATGCCTGCAGCCACCACTAGGAGGAGCTCACTACATACAGATATATACAGCTCCCATAGAGTTACATGATAACATCCTGCTGCCTGCAGTCACCACTAGGGGGAGCTCACTACATACAGATATATACAGCTCCCATAGAGTTACATGATAACATTCTAATGCCTGCAGACACCACTAGGAGGAGCTCACTACATACAGATATATACAGCTCCCATAGAGTTACATGATAACATTCTGCTGCCTGCAGCCACCACTAGAGGTAGCTCACTACATACAGATATATACAGCTCCCATAGAGTTACATGATAATATTCTGCTGCCTGCAGCCACCACTAGGGGGAGCTCACTACATACAGATATATACAGCTCCCATAGAGTTACATGATAACATTCTGCTGCCTGCAGTCACCACTAGGGGGGGCTTACTACATACAGATATATACAGCTCCCATAGAGTTACATGATAACATTCTACTACCTGCAGTCACCACTAAGAGGAGCTGAAAACATACAGATATATACAGCTCCCGTAGAGTTACATGATAACATTCTGCTGCCTGCAGCCACCACTAGGGGGAGCTCACTACATACAGAAATATACAGCTCCCATAGAGTTACATGATAACATTCTGCTGATTTCAGTCACCACTAGAGGGAGCTCGCTACATACAGATATATACAGCTCCCATAGAGTTACATGATAACATTCTGCTGCCTGCTGTCACCACTAGGGGGAGCTTACTACATACAGATATACACAGCTCCCCTAGAGTTACATGATAACATTCTGCTGCCTGTAGTCACCACTAGGGGGAGCTCACTACATACAGATATATATAGCTCTCATAGAGTTACATGATAACATTCTGCTGCCTGCAGCCACCACTAGAGGTAGCTCACTACATACAGATATATACAGCTCCCATAGAGTTACATGATAATATTCTGCTGCCTGCAGCCACCACTAGGGGGAGCTCACTACATACAGATATATACAGCTCCCATAGAGTTACATGATAACATTCTAATGCCTGCAGACACCACTAGGAGGAGCTCACTACATACAGATATATACAGCTCCCATAGAGTTACATGATAACATTCTGCTGCCTGCAGCCACCACTAGAGGTAGCTCACCACATACAGATATACACAGCTCCCATAGAGTTACATGATAATATTCTGCTGCCTGCAGCCACCACTAGGGGGAGCTCACTACATACAGATATATACAGCTCCCATAGAGTTACATGATAACATTCTGCTGCCTGCAGTCACCACTAGGGGGAGCTTACTACAAACAGATATATACAGCTCCCATAGAGTTACATGATAACATTCTACTACCTGCAGTCACCACTAAGAGGAGCTGAAAACATACAGATATATACAGCTCCCGTAGAGTTACATGATAACATTCTGTTGCCTGAAGTTACCACTAGGGGGCTTTCAATACATACAGATATATACAGCTCCCATAGAGTTACGTGATAACATTCTGCTGCCTGCAGTCACCACTAGGGGAAGGTTACTACATACAGATATATACAGCTCCCATAGAGTTACATGATAACATTCTGTTGCCTGCAGTCACCATTAGGGGAAGGTCACTACATACAGATATATACAGCTCCCATAGAGTTACATGATAACATTCTGTTGCCTGCAGTCACCATTAGGGGAAGGTCACTACATACAGATATATACAGCTCCCATAGGGTTACATGATAACATTCTGCTGCCTGCAGTCACCATTAGGGGAAGGTCACTAAATACAGATATATAAAGCTCCCATAGAGTCACATGATAACATTCTGCTGCCTGCAGCCACCACTAGGGGGAGCTCACTACATACAGAAATATACAGCTCCCATAGAGTTACATGATAACATTCTGCTGATTGCAGTCACCACTAGAGGGAGCTCGCTACATACAGATATATACAGCTCCCTTAGAGTTACATAATAACATTCTGCTGATTGCAGTCACCACTAAGAGGAGCTCACTACATACAGATATATACAGCTCCCATAGAGTTACATGATAACATTCTGCTGCCTGCTGTCACCACTAGGGGGAGCTTACTACATACAGATATATACAGATCCCATAGAGTTACATGATAACATTCTGCTGCCTGTAGTCACCACTAGGGGGAGCTCACTACATACAGATATATACAGCTCTCAAAGAGTTACATGATAACATTCTGCTGCCTGCAGCCACCACTAGAGGTAGCTCACTACATACAGATATATACAGCTCCCATAGAGTTACATGATAATATTCTGCTGCCTGCAGCCACCACTAGGGGGAGCTCACTACATACAGATATATACAGCTCCCATAGAGTTACATGATAACATTCTGCTGCCTGCAGTCACCACTAGGGGGAGCTCACTACATACAGATATATACAGCTCCCATAGAGTTACATGATAACATTCTAATGCCTGCAGCCACCACTAGGAGGAGCTCACTACATACAGATATATACAGCTCCCATAGAGTTACATGATAACATTCTGCTGCCTGCAGTCGCCACTAGGGGGAGTTCACTACATACAGATATATATAGCTCCCATAGAGTTACATGATAACATTCTAATGCCTGCAGATACCACTAGGAGGAGCTCACTACATACAGATATATACAGCTCCCATAGAGTTACATGATAACATTCTGCTGCCTGCAGCCACCACTAGAGGTAGCTCACTACATACAGATATACACAGCTCCCATAGAGTTACATGATAATATTCTGCTGCCTGCAGCCACCACTAGGGGGAGCTCACTACATACAGATATATACAGCTCCCATAGACTTACATGATAACATTCTGCTGCCTGCAGTCACCACTAGGGGGAGCTTACTACAAACAGATATATACAGCTCCCATAGAGTTACATGATAACATTCTACTACCTGCAGTCACCACTAAGAGGAGCTGAAAACATACAGATATATACAGCTCCCGTAGAGTTACATGATAACATTCTGTTGCCTGAAGTTACCACTAGGGGGATTTCAATACATACAGATATATACAGCTCCCATAGAGTTACGTGATAACATTCTGCTGCCTGCAGTCACCACTAGGGGAAGGTTACTACATACAGATATATACAGCTCCCATAGAGTTACATGATAACATTCTGTTGCCTGCAGTCACCATTAGGGGAAGGTCACTACATACAGATATATACAGCTCCCATAGAGTTACATGATAACATTCTGTTGCCTGCAGTCACCATTAGGGGAAGGTCACTACATACAGATATATACAGCTCCCATAGGGTTACATGATAACATTCTGCTGCCTGCAGTCACCATTAGGGAAAGGTCACTACATACAGATATATAAAGCTCCCATAGAGTCACATGATAACATTCTGCTGCCTGCAGCCACCACTAGGGGGAGCTCACTACATACAGAAATATACAGCTCCCATAGAGTTACATGATAACATTCTGCTGATTGCAGTCACCACTAGAGGGAGCTCGCTACATACAGATATATACAGCTCCCTTAGAGTTACATAATAACATTCTGCTGATTGCAGTCACCACTAAGAGGAGCTCACTACATACAGATATATACAGCTCCCATAGAGTTACATGATAACATTCTGCTGCCTGCAGTCACCACTAGGGGGAGCTTACTACATACAGATATATACAGCTCCCATAGAGTTACATGATAACATTCTGCTGCCTGTAGTCACCACTAGGGGGAGCTCACTACATACAGATATATACAGCTCCCATAGAGTTACATGATAACATTCTGCTGCCTGCAGTAACCACTAGGGGGGGCTTACTACATACAGATATATACAGCTCCCATAGAGTTACATGATAACATTCTGCTGATTGCAGTCACCACTAGAGGGAGCTCGCTACATACAGATATATACAGCTCCCTTAGAGTTACATAATAACATTCTGCTGATTGCAGTCACCACTAAGAGGAGCTCACTACATACAGATATATACAGCTCCCATAGAGTTACATGATAACATTCTAATGCCTGCAGATACCACTAGGAGGAGCTCACTACATACAGATATATACAGCTCCCATAGAGTTACATGATAACATTCTGCTGCCTGCAGTCACCACTAGGGGGAGCTTACTACAAACAGATATATACAGCTCCCATAGAGTTACATGATAACATTCTACTACCTGCAGTCTCCACTAAGAGGAGCTGAAAACATACAGATATATACAGCTCCCGTAGAGTTACATGATAACATTCTGTTGCCTGAAGTTACCACTAGGGGGATTTCAATACATACAGATATATACAGCTCCCATAGAGTTACGTGATAACATTCTGCTGCCTGCAGTCACCACTAGGGGAAGGTTACTACATACAGATATATACAGCTCCCATAGAGTTACATGATAACATTCTGTTGCCTGCAGTCACCATTAGGGGAAGGTCACTACATACAGATATATACAGCTCCCATAGAGTTACATGATAACATTCTGTTGCCTGCAGTCACCATTAGGGGAAGGTCACTACATACAGATATATACAGCTCCCATAGGGTTACATGATAACATTCTGCTGCCTGCAGTCACCATTAGGGAAAGGTCACTACATACAGATATATAAAGCTCCCATAGAGTCACATGATAACATTCTGCTGCCTGCAGCCACCACTAGGGGGAGCTCACTACATACAGAAATATACAGCTCCCATAGAGTTACATGATAACATTCTGCTGATTGCAGTCACCACTAGAGGGAGCTCGCTACATACAGATATATACAGCTCCCTTAGAGTTACATAATAACATTCTGCTGATTGCAGTCACCACTAAGAGGAGCTCACTACATACAGATATATACAGCTCCCATAGAGTTACATGATAACATTCTGCTGCCTGCAGTCACCACTAGGGGGAGCTTACTACATACAGATATATACAGCTCCCATAGAGTTACATGATAACATTCTGCTGCCTGTAGTCACCACTAGGGGGAGCTCACTACATACAGATATATACAGCTCCCATAGAGTTACATGATAACATTCTGCTGCCTGCAGTAACCACTAGGGGGGGCTTACTACATACAGATATATACAGCTCCCATAGAGTTACATGATAACATTCTGCTGATTGCAGTCACCACTAGAGGGAGCTCGCTACATACAGATATATACAGCTCCCTTAGAGTTACATAATAACATTCTGCTGATTGCAGTCACCACTAAGAGGAGCTCACTACATACAGATATATACAGCTCCCATAGAGTTACATGATAACATTCTAATGCCTGCAGATACCACTAGGAGGAGCTCACTACATACAGATATATACAGCTCCCATAGAGTTACATGATAACATTCTGCTGCCTGCAGTCACCACTAGGGGGAGCTTACTACAAACAGATATATACAGCTCCCATAGAGTTACATGATAACATTCTACTACCTGCAGTCTCCACTAAGAGGAGCTGAAAACATACAGATATATACAGCTCCCGTAGAGTTACATGATAACATTCTGTTGCCTGAAGTTACCACTAGGGGGATTTCAATACATACAGATATATACAGCTCCCATAGAGTTACGTGATAACATTCTGCTGCCTGCAGTCACCACTAGGGGAAGGTTACTACATACAGATATATACAGCTCCCATAGAGTTACATGATAACATTCTGTTGCCTGCAGTCACCATTAGGGGAAGGTCACTACATACAGATATATACAGCTCCCATAGAGTTACATGATAACATTCTGTTGCCTGCAGTCACCATTAGGGGAAGGTCACTACATACAGATATATACAGCTC
>NW_027461743.1:78986-204294 GCF_050947455.1 Rhinoderma darwinii
TAACATTCTGCTGCCTGCAGCCACCACTAGAGGTAGCTCACTACATACAGATATACACAGCTCCCATAGAGTTACATGATAATATTCTGCTGCCTGCAGCCACCACTAGGGGGAGCTCACTACATACAGATATATACAGCTCCCATAGAGTTACATGATAACATTCTGCTGCCTGCAGTCACCACTAGGGGGAGCTTACTACAAACAGATATATACAGCTCCCATAGAGTTACATGATAACATTCTACTACCTGCAGTCACCACTAAGAGGAGCTGAAAACATACAGATATATACAGCTCCCGTAGAGTTACATGATAACATTCTGTTGCCTGAAGTTACCACTAGGGGGATTTCAATACATACAGATATATACAGCTCCCATAGAGTTACGTGATAACATTCTGCTGCCTGCAGTCACCACTAGGGGAAGGTTACTACATACAGATATATACAGCTCCCATAGAGTTACATGATAACATTCTGTTGCCTGCAGTCACCATTAGGGGAAGGTCACTACATATAGATATATACAGCTCCCATAGAGTTACATGATAACATTCTGTTGCCTGAAGTCACCATTAGGGGAAGGTCACTACATACAGATATATACAGCTCCCATAGGGTTACATGATAACATTCTGCTGCCTGCAGTCACCATTAGGGAAAGGTCACTACATACAGATATATAAAGCTCCCATAGAGTCACATGATAACATTCTGCTGCCTGCAGCCACCACTAGGGGGAGCTCACTACATACAGAAATATACAGCTCCCATAGAGTTACATGATAACATTCTGTTGCCTGAAGTTACCACTAGGGGGAGTTCAATACATACAGATATATACAGCTCCCATAGAGTTACGTGATAACATTCTGCTGCCTGCAGTCACCACTAGGGGAAGGTCACTACATACAGATATATACAGCTCTCATAAAGTTACATGATAACATTCTGTTGCCTGCAGTCACAATTAGGGGAAGGTCACTACATACAGATATATACAGCTCCCATAGAGTTACATGATAACATTCTGCTGCCTGCAGTCACCACTAGGGGGAGCTCACTACATACAGATATATACAGCTCCTATAGAGTTACATGATAACATTCTGCTGATTGCAGTCACCACTAAGAGGAGCTCAATACATACAGATATATACAGCTCCCATAGAGTTACATTATAATATTCGGCTGCCTGCAGCCACCACTAGGGGAGATCACTACATACAGATATATGCAGCTCCCATAGAGATACATGATAACATTCTGCTGCCTGTAGTCACCACTAGGGGGAGCTTACTACATACAGATATATACAGCTCCCATAGAGTTACATGATAACATTCTGCTGCCTGTAGTCACCACTAGGGGGAGCTCACTACATACAGATATATACAGCTCTCATAGAGTTACATGATAACATTCTGCTGCCTGCAGCCACCACTAGAGGTAGCTCACTACATACAGATATATACAGCTCCCATAGAGTTACATGATAATATTCTGCTGCCTGCAGCCACCACTAGGGGGAGCTCACTACATACAGATATATACAGCTCCCATAGAGTTACATGATAACATTCTGCTGCCTGCAGTCACCACTAGGGGGAGCTCACTACATACAGATATATACAGCTCCCATAGAGTTACATGATAACATTCTAATGCCTGCAGCCACCACTAGGAGGAGCTCACTACATACAGATATATACAGCTCCGATAGAGTTATATGATAACATTTTGCTGCCTGCAGTCGCCACTAGGGGGAGCTCACTACATACAGATATATACAGCTCCCATAGAGTTACATGATAACATTCTAATGCCTGCAGACACCACTAGGAGGAGCTCACTACATACAGATATATACAGCTCCCATAGAGTTACATGATAACATTCTGCTGCCTGCAGCCACCACTAGAGGTAGCTCACTACATACAGATATACACAGCTCCCATAGAGTTACATGATAATATTCTGCTGCCTGCAGCCACCACTAGGGGGAGCTCACTACATACAGATATATACAGCTCCCATAGAGTTACATGATAACATTCTGCTGCCTGCAGTCACCACTAGGGGGAGCTTACTACAAACAGATATATACAGCTCCCATAGATTTACATGATAACATTCTACTACTCGCAGTCACCACTAAGAGGAGCTGAAAACATACAGATATATACAGCTCCCGTAGAGTTACATGATAACATTCTGTTGCCTGAAGTTACCACTAGGGGGATTTCAATACATACAGATATACACAGCTCCCATAGAGTTACGTGATAACATTCTGCTGCCTGCAGTCACCACTAGGGGAAGGTTACTACATACAGATATATACAGCTCCCATAGAGTTACATGATAACATTCTGTTGCCTGCAGTCACCATTAGGGGAAGGTCACTACATATAAATATATACAGCTCCCATAGAGTTACATGATAACATTCTGTTGCCTGAAGTCACCATTAGGGGAAGGTCACTACATACAGATATATACAGCTCCCATAGGGTTACATGATAACATTCTGCTGCCTGCAGTCACCATTAGGGAAAGGTCACTACATACAGATATATAAAGCTCCCATAGAGTCACATGATAACATTCTGCTGCCTGCAGCCACCACTAGGGGGAGCTCACTACATACAGAAATATACAGCTCCCATAGAGTTACATGATAACATTCTGTTGCCTGAAGTTACCACTAGGGGGAGTTCAATACATACAGATATATACAGCTCCCATAGAGTTACGTGATAACATTCTGCTGCCTGCAGTCACCACTAGGGGAAGGTTACTATATACAGATATATACAGCTCTCATAGAGTTACATGATAACATTCTGTTGCCTGCAGTCACCATTAGGGGAAGGTCACTACATACAGATATATAAAGCTCCCATAGAGTCACATGATAACATTCTGCTGCCTGCAGTCACCACTAGGGGGAGCTCACTACAGACAGATATATACAGCTCCTATAGAGTTACATGATAACATTCTGTTGCCTGAAGTTACCACTAGGGGGAGTTCAATACATACAGATATATACAGCTCCCATAGAGTTACGTGATAACATTCTGCAGCCTGCAGTCACCACTAGGGGAAGGTCACTACATACAGATATATACAGCTCCCATAGAGTTACATGATAACATTCTGTTGCCTGCAGTCACCATTAGGGGAAGGTCACTACATATAAATATATACAGCTCCCATAGAGTTACATGATAACATTCTGTTGCCTGAAGTCACCATTAGGGGAAGGTCACTACATACAGATATATACAGCTCCCATAGGGTTACATGATAACATTCTGCTGCCTGCAGTCACCATTAGGGAAAGGTCACTACATACAGATATATAAAGCTCCCATAGAGTCACATGATAACATTCTGCTGCCTGCAGCCACCACTAGGGGGAGCTCACTACATACAGAAATATACAGCTCCCATAGAGTTACATGATAACATTCTGTTGCCTGAAGTTACCACTAGGGGGAGTTCAATACATACAGATATATACAGCTCCCATAGAGTTACGTGATAACATTCTGCTGCCTGCAGTCACCACTAGGGGAAGGTTACTACATACAGATATATACAGCTCTCATAGAGTTACATGATAACATTCTGTTGCCTGCAGTCACCATTAGGGGAAGGTCACTACATACAGATATATAAAGCTCCCATAGAGTCACATGATAACATTCTGCTGCCTGCAGTCACAACTAGGGGAAGGTCACTACATACAGATATATACAGCTCCCATAAAGTTACATGATAACATTCTGTTGCCTGCAGTCACCATTAGGGGAAGGTCACTACATACAGATATATACAGCTCCCATAGAGTTACATGATAACATTCTGCTGCCTGCAGTCACCACTAGGGGGAGCTCACTACATACAGATATATACAGCTCCTATAGAGTTACATGATAACATTCTGCTGATTGCAGTCACCACTAAGAGGAGCTCAATACATACAGATATATACAGCTCCCATAGAGTTACATTATAATATTCGGCTGCCTGCAGCCACCACTAGGGGAGATCACTACATACAGATATATACAGCTCCCATAGAGATACATGATAACAGTCTGCTGCCTGCAGTCACCACTAGCGGGAGCTCACTACATACAGATATATACAGCTCCCATAGAGTTACATGATAACATTCTGCTGCCTGCAGTTACCACTAGGGGGCGCTCACTACATACAGGTAAATACAGCTCCTATAAAGTTACATGATAATATTCTGCTGCCTGCAGTCACCACTAGGAGGAGCTCACTACATACAGATATATACAGCTCCCATAGAGTTACATGATAACATTCTACTACCTGCAGTCACCACTAAGAGGAGCTGAAAACATACAGATATATACAGCTCCCGTAGAGTTACATGATAACATTCTGTTGCCTGAAGTTACCACTAGGGGGAGTTCAATACATACAGATATATACAGCTCCCATAGAGTTACGTGATAACATTCTGCTGCCTGCAGTCACCACTAGGGGAAGGTTACTACATACAGATATATACAGCTCTCATAGAGTTACATGATAACATTCTGTTGCCTGCAGTCACCATTAGGGGAAGGTCACTACATACAGATATATAAAGCTCCCATAGAGTCACATGATAACATTCTGCTGCCTGCAGTCACCACTAGGGGGAGCTCACTACAGACAGATATATACAGCTCCTATAGAGTTACATGATAACATTCTGCTGATTGCAGTCACCACTAGAGGGAGCTCACTACATACAGATATATACAGCTCCCATAGAGTTACATGATAACATTCTGCTGATTGCAGTCACCACTAAGAGGAGCTCACTACATACAGATATATACAGCTCCCATAGAGTTACATGATAACATTCTGCTGCCTGCAGTCACCACTAGGGGGAGCTTACTACATACAGATATATACAGCTCCCATAGAGTTACATGATAACATTCTGCTGCCTGTAGTCACCACTAGGGGGAGCTCACTACATACAGATATATACAGCTCCCATAGAGTTACATGATAACATTCTGCTGCCTGCAGCCACCACTAGAGGTAGCTCACTACATACAGATATATACAGCTCCCATAGAGTTATATGATAACATTTTGCTGCCTGCAGTCGCCACTAGGGGGAGCTCACTACATACAGATATATACAGCTCCCATAGAGTTACATGATAACATTCTGCTGCCTGCAGCCACCACTAGAGGTAGCTCACTACATACAGATATACACAGCTCCCATAGAGTTACATGATAATATTCTGCTGCCTGCAGCCACCACTAGGGGGAGCTCACTACATACAGATATATACAGCTCCCATAGAGTTACATGATAACATTCTGCTGCCTGCAGTCACCACTAGGGGGAGCTTACTACAAACAGATATATACAGCTCCCATAGATTTACATGATAACATTCTACTACCTGCAGTCACCACTAAGAGGAGCTGAAAACATACAGATATATACAGCTCCCGTAGAGTTACATGATAACATTCTGTTGCCTGAAGTTACCACTAGGGGGATTTCAATACATACAGATATACACAGCTCCCATAGAGTTACGTGATAACATTCTGCTGCCTGCAGTCACCACTAGGGGAAGGTTACTACATACAGATATATACAGCTCCAATAGAGTTACATGATAACATTCTGTTGCCTGCAGTCACCATTAGGGGAAGGTCACTACATATAGATATATACAGCTCCCATAGAGTTACATGATAACATTCTGTTGCCTGAAGTCACCATTAGGGGAAGGTCACTACATACAAATATATACAGCTCCCATAGGGTTACATGATAACATTCTGCTGCCTGCAGTCACCATTAGGGAAAGGTCACTACATACAGATATATAAAGCTCCCATAGAGTCACATGATAACATTCTGCTGCCTGCAGCCACCACTAGGGGGAGCTTACTACATACAGAAATATACAGCTCCCATAGAGTTACATGATAACATTCTGTTGCCTGAAGTTACCACTAGGGGGAGTTCAATACATACAGATATATACAGCTCCCATAGAGTTACGTGATAACATTCTGCTGCCTGCAGTCACCACTAGGGGAAGGTTACTACATACAGATATATACAGCTCTCATAGAGTTACATGATAACATTCTGTTGCCTGCAGTCACCATTAGGGGAAGGTCACTACATACAGATATATAAAGCTCCCATAGAGTCACATGATAACATTCTGCTGCCTGCAGTCACCACTAGGGGGAGCTCACTACAGACAGATATATACAGCTCCTATAGAGTTACATGATAACATTCTGTTGCCTGAAGTTACCACTAGGGGGAGTTCAATACATACAGATATATACAGCTCCCATAGAGTTACGTGATAACATTCTGCTGCCTGCAGTCACCACTAGGGGAAGGTCACTACATACAGATATATACAGCTCCCATAAAGTTACATGATAACATTCTGTTGCCTGCAGTCACCATTAGGGGAAGGTCACTACATACAGATATATACAGCTCCCATAGAGTTACATGATAACATTCTGCTGCCTGCAGTCACCACTAGGGGGAGCTCACTACATACAGATATATACAGCTCCTATAGAGTTACATGATAACATTCTGCTGATTGCAGTCACCACTAAGAGGAGCTCAATACATACAGATATATACAGCTCCCATAGAGTTACATTATAATATTCGGCTGCCTGCAGCCACCACTAGGGGAGATCACTACATACAGATATATACAGCTCCCATAGAGATACATGATAACAGTCTGCTGCCTGCAGTCACCACTAGTGGGAGCTCACTACATACAGATATATACAGCTCCCATAGAGTTACATGATAACATTCTGCTGCCTGCAGTTACCACTAGGGGGCGCTCACTACATACAGGTAAATACAGCTCCTATAAAGTTACATGATAATATTCTGCTGCCTGCAGTCACCACTAGGAGGAGCTCACTACATACAGATATATACAGCTCCCATAGAGTTACATGATAACATTCTACTACCTGCAGTCACCACTAAGAGGAGCTGAAAACATACAGATATATACAGCTCCCGTAGAGTTACATGATAACATTCTGTTGCCTGAAGTTACCACTAGGGGGAGTTCAATACATACAGATATATACAGCTCCCATAGAGTTACGTGATAACATTCTGCTGCCTGCAGTCACCACTAGGGGAAGGTTACTACATACAGATATATACAGCTCTCATAGAGTTACATGATAACATTCTGTTGCCTGCAGTCACCATTAGGGGAAGGTCACTACATACAGATATATAAAGCTCCCATAGAGTCACATGATAACATTCTGCTGCCTGCAGTCACCACTAGGGGGAGCTCAATACAGACAGATATATACAGCTCCCATAGAGTTACATGATAACATTCTGCTGATTGCAGTCACTACTAAGAGGAGCTCACTACATATAGATATATACAGCTCCCATAGAGTTACATGATAACATTCTGCTGCCTGCAGTCACCACTAGGGGGAGCTTACTACATACAGATATATACAGCTCCCATAGAGTTACATGATAACATTCTGCTGCCTGTAGTCACCACTAGGGGGAGCTCACTACATACAGATATATACAGCTCCCATAGAGTTACATGATAACATTCTGCTGCCTGCAGCCACCACTAGAGGTAGCTCACTACATACAGATATATACAGCTCCCATAGAGTTACATGATAATATTCTGCTGCCTGCAGCCACCACTAGGGGGAGCTCACTACATACAGATATATACAGCTCCCATAGAGTTACATGATAACATTCTGCTGCCTGCAGTCACCACTAGGGGGAGCTTACTACAAACAGATATATACAGCTCCCATAGAGTTACATGATAACATTCTACTACCTGCAGTCACCACTAAGAGGAGCTGAAAACATACAGATATATACAGCTCCCGTAGAGTTAAATGATAACATTCTGTTGCCTGAAGTTACCACTAGGGGGAGTTCAATACATACAGATATATACAGCTCCCATAGAGTTACGTGATAACATTCTGCTGCCTGCAGTCACCACTAGGGGAAGGTTACTACATACAGATATATACAGCTCCCATAGAGTTACATGATAACATTCTGTTGCCTGCAGTCACTATTAGGGGAAGGTCACTACATACAGATATATACAGCTCCCATAGGGTTAAATGATAACATTCTGCTGCCTGCAGTCATCATTAGGGGAAGGTCACTACATACAGATATATACAGCTCCCATAGAGTCACATGATAACTTTCTGCTGCCTGCAGTCACCACTAGGGGGAGCTCACTACATACAGATATATACAGCTCCTATAGAGTTACATGATAACATTCTATTGCCTGCAGTCACCATTAGGGGAAGGTTACTACATACAGATATATACAGCTCCCATAGTGTTACATGATAACATTCTATTGCCTGCAGTTACCATTAGGGGAAGGTCACTACATACAGAGATATACAGCTCCCATAGGGTTACATGATAACATTCTGCTGCCTGCAGTCACCATTAGGGGAAGGTCACTACATACAGATATATAAAGCTCCCATAGAGTCACATGATAACATTCTGCTGCCTGCAGTCACCACTAGGGGGAGCTCACTACATACAGATATATACAGCTCCTATAGAGTTAAATGATAACATTCTGCTGATTGCAGTCACCACTAGAGGGAGCTCACTACATACAGATATATACAGCTCCCATAGAGTTACATGATAACATTCTGCTGATTGCAGTCACCACTAAGAGGAGCTCAATACATACAGATATATACAGCTCTTATAGAGTTACATTATAATATTCGGCTGCCTGCAGCCACCACTAGGGCAGATCACTACATACAGATATATACAGCTCCCATAGAGATACATGATAACATTCTGCTGCCTGCAGTCACCACTAGCGGGAGCTCACTACATACAGATATATACAGCTCCCATAGAGTTACATGATAACATTCTGCTGCCTGCAGTCACCACTAGGGGGAGCTCACTACATACAGATATGTACAGCTCCCATAGAGTTACATTATAACATTCTGCTGCCTGCAGTTACCACTAGGGGGCACTCACTACATACAGGTAAATGCAGCTCCTATAAAGTTACATGATAATATTCTGCTGCCTGCAGTCACCACTAGGAGGAGCTCACTACATACAGATATATACAGCTCCCATAGAGTTACATGATAACATTCTACTACCTGCAGTCACCACTAAGAGGAGCTGAAAACATACAGATATATACAGCTCCCGTAGAGTTACATGATAACATTCTGTTGCCTGAAGTTACCACTAGGGGGAGTTCAATACATACAGATATATACAGCTCCCATAGAGTTACGTGATAACATTCTGCTGCCTGCAGTCACCACTAGGGGAAGGTTACTACATACAGATATATACAGCTCCCATAGAGTTACATGATAACATTCTGTTGCCTGCAGTCACTATTAGGGGAAGCTCACTACATACAGATATATACAGCTCCCATAGAGTTACATGATAACTTTCTGCTGCCTGCAGCCACCACTAGAGGGAGCTCACTACATACAGATATATACAGCTCCCATAGAGTTACATGATAACATTCTGTTGCCTGCAGTCACTATTAGGGGAAGGTCACTACATACAGATATATACAGCTCCCATAGGGTTAAATGATAACATTCTGCTGCCTGCAGTCATCATTAGGGGAAGGTCACTACATACAGATATATACAGCTCCCATAGAGTCACATGATAACTTTCTGCTGCCTGCAGTCACCACTAGGGGGAGCTCACTACATACAGATATATACAGCTCCTATAGAGTTACATGATAACATTCTGCTGATTGCAGTCACCACTAGGGGGAGCTTACTACATGCAGATATATACAGCTCCCGTAGAGTTACATGATAACATTCTACTACCTGCAGTCCCCACTAAGAGGAGCTGAAAACATACAGATATATACAGCTCCCGTAGAGTTACATGATAACATTCTGTTGCCTGAAGTTACCACAAGGCGATGCGGACTAACAAAGTTGGCACCACGGAATGAGGGAATCACAGCGCATGCGTGGAGGAGCGTGCGTACACACAAACACTAGGTGAATGAGAGAGCAAAAAGATATGTACCGAGCAGCTCAAAATAAAGTAAGGCTCACATGGGGACGATATAAGCCGAATATCATACAAATAACAAATACCAATTTCAATTTATAAAGGATATATAGAAATAATAATAATAATGAACATAAATAATCTATATAAGTCTTATAGATCAAATGAGACACAATAACTAAAGAAAACGAATAATATATGTTATATACATGAAAAAAAAATACTAAATATAAATATATAAATAATATAAAAATATATACAAATTAATAATGCCTAGGGTTAAATTATAAATGACACCTACATAGACTATCAAGTAATAGTGAATAACCGTGAAAAAGAGAAAATGAATAAAATAAATGTGAAAACATCGTAGTATAAAAATAAAAATAAAGGTGCATAAAGCAAAAGAGTTTTGATACAATAAAAAGTGATGTGAATAAATATGTGGTATAAATATAATAAGAAAAAATGTAATAACAAAGAACCCTTTCTTTTTATATATATATATAAAAGAAATATAGTGTGAAAATAGATATGTATACAGTATGCAATCAAAAACACAAGTAATATAAAAAATATACTATAAAACGGAAATATAGACAGAGTATACACAATGATATCACAATAAGCATAGACATCCAAATAACAAACATATAAAAACATAACAATTACAAATAACACACAAAATAATAACAATAATAAATGTAAAATAAATACAAATAATAATAATTGTTAAAAAATAAAAATATATACATAAAAAATAATAAGAATAATAAATAACAATATAAATAAATAAAACATGAAAAAATAATAAAGAAATATAAATAAATAAATGAATATAAAGTTAAACAATATATATATAAAGAAATATACAGCAGAATAAATTAGAATTGTATATTATAGCTTGATTGAAGAAATCATCCACCGATGCTCAATAATTCGTGATGTATAGGATATTCATGAACTAGGTATTCAGCCCATAGGAACATCACAATAGAATAGGCCAACAAGGGTCTGCTAACCCTTTGGTACACTTATCAGTCTACCGTGCTGCTGCTCTCCATGTGTTTGTTTGTTTGTTTGTTTGTTTGTTTGTTTGTATGTTTATTGTATTTCATGTGATACCAGATATACACAGTCACCACTAGGGGGAGCTCACTACATACAGATATATACAGCTCCCATAGAGTTACACGATAACATTCTGCTGCCTGCATCCACCACTAGAGGGAGCACTCTACATACAGATATATAGAGCTCTCATAGAGTTACATGATAACATTCTGCTGCCTGCAGTCACCACTAGGGGGAGCTCACTACATACAGATATGTACAGCTCCCATAGAGTTACATGATAATATTCTGCTGCCTGCAGTTACCATTAGGGGGCGCTCACTACATACAGATATATACAGCTCCTATAAAGTTACATGATAATATTCTACTGCCTGCAGTCACCACTAGGAGGAGCTTACTACATACAGATAGATACAGCTCACATAGAGTTACATGATAACAATCTGCTATCTGCAGCCACCACTAGGGGGAGCTCACTACATACAGATATATACAGCTACCATAGAGTTACATGATAATATTCTGATTTCTGCAGCCACCACTAGGGGGAGCTCACTACATACAGATATATACAGCTCTCGTAGAGTTACATGATAACATTCTGCTGCCTGCAGCCAACACTAGGGGGAGCTCACTACATACAGATATACACAGCTCCCATAAAGATACATGATAACATTCTGCTGTCTGCAGTCACCACTAGGGGGAGCTCACTACATACAGGTAAATACAGCTCCTACAAAAGTTACATGATAACATTCTGCTGCCTGCAGTCACCACTAGGGGTAGCTCACTGCATACAAATATATACAGCTCCCATAGAGTTATATGATAACATTCTGCTGCCTGCAGTCACCAGTAGAGGGAGCTCACTACATACAGATATATATACAGCTCCCATAGAGTTACATATAACATTCTGCTACCTGCAGTCACTACTAGAGGGAGCTCACTACATACAGATATATACAGCTCCCATAGAGTTACATGATAACATAATGCTGCCTGCAGTCACCACTAGGGGTAGCTCAGTGCATACAGATATATACAGCTCCTATAGAGTTACGTGATAACATTCTGCAGCCACCACTAGGGGGAGCTCACTACATACAGATATATACAGCTCCCTTAGAGTTACATGATAACATTCTGCTGCCTGCAGCCACCACTAGGAGGAGCTTACTACATACAGATAGATACAGCTCCCATAGAGTTACATGATAACAATCTGCTATCTGCAGCCACCACTAGGGGGAGCTCACTACATACAGATATATACAGCTACCATAGAGTTACATGATAATATTCTGATTTCTGCAGCCACCACTAGGGGGAGCTCACTACATACAGATATATACAGCTCTCGTAGAGTTACATGATAACATTCTGCTGCCTGCAGCCAACACTAGGGGGAGCTCACTACATACAGATATACACAGCTCCCATAAAGATACATGATAACATTCTGCTGTCTGCAGTCACCACTAGGGGGAGCTCACCACATACAGGTAAATACAGCTCCTACAAAAGTTACATGATAACATTCTGCTGCCTGCAGTCACCACTAGGGGTAGCTCACTGCATACAAATATATACAGCTCCCATAGAGTTATATGATAACATTCTGCTGCCTGCAGTCACCAGTAGAGGGAGCTCACTACATACAGATATATATACAGCTCCCATAGAGTTACATATAACATTCTGCTGCCTGCAGTCACTACTAGAGGGAGCTCACTACATACAGATATATACAGCTCCCATAGAGTTACATGATAACATAATGCGGCCTGCAGTCACCACTAGGGGGAGCTCACTACATACAGATTTATACAGCTCCCATAGAGTTACATGATAACATTCTGCTGCCTGCAGTCACCACTAGGGGTAGCTCAGTGCATACAGATATATACAGCTCCTATAGAGTTACGTGATAACATTCTGCAGCCACCACTAGGGGGAGCTCACTACATACAGATATATACAGCTCCCTTAGAGTTACATGATAACATTCTGCTGCCTGCAGCCACCACTAGGAGGAGCTTACTACATACAGATAGATACAGCTCCCATAGAGTTACATGATAACAATCTGCTATCTGCAGCCACCACTAGGGGGAGCTCACTACATACAGATATATACAGCTACCATAGAGTTACATGATAATATTCTGATTTCTGCAGCCACCACTAGGGGGAGCTCACTACATACAGATATATACAGCTCTCGTAGAGTTACATGATAACATTCTGCTGCCTGCAGCCAACACTAGGGGGAGCTCACTACATACAGATATACACAGCTCCCATAAAGATACATGATAACATTCTGCTGTCTGCAGTCACCACTAGGGGGAGCTCACCACATACAGGTAAATACAGCTCCTACAAAAGTTACATGATAACATTCTGCTGCCTGCAGTCACCACTAGGGGTAGCTCACTGCATACAAATATATACAGCTCCCATAGAGTTATATGATAACATTCTGCTGCCTGCAGTCACCAGTAGAGGGAGCTCACTACATACAGATATATATACAGCTCCCATAGAGTTACATATAACATTCTGCTGCCTGCAGTCACTACTAGAGGGAGCTCACTACATACAGATATATACAGCTCCCATAGAGTTACATGATAACATAATGCGGCCTGCAGTCACCACTAGGGGGAGCTCACTACATACAGATTTATACAGCTCCCATAGAGTTACATGATAACATTCTGCTGCCTGCAGTCACCACTAGGGGTAGCTCAGTGCATACAGATATATACAGCTCCTATAGAGTTACGTGATAACATTCTGCAGCCACCACTAGGGGGAGCTCACTACATACAGATATATACAGCTCCCTTAGAGTTACATGATAACATTCTGCTGCCTGCAGCCACCACTAGGGGGAGCTCACTACATACAAATATATACAGCTCCCATAGAGTTACATGATAATAATCCACCGCCTGCAGCAACCACTAGAGGGAGTTCACTACATACAGATATATAGCATATAGCCTGCGGCCCTGACTTACATTTAACAGAACACGGTTGTTTCTCCAGAAACAGAGACGCGTTCATACAGAGAACAGGCTGTAGACGCGGGTACAGAGGTCATTGAGGGGCACGATATGGAAGGCGCTCGTCTTATGAGAATGACACGATTATTGGTTACTAACCAGTTAAAAAATGACATCAGCTCCCTCTGTTTATAGCCCTGAAGACCATAGGCACTTAAAGGGCACACAATGGCGCGAATCCCTCCGATTCCGATGGACGCCATTAAAAGTCCGGCATAGAAAAGCAATGTCTGCTCCCTCCGAGCCAGCGTGTGCGCGATGTGATGCGTGTCTACGTAGAAGTCCTCAAAGGGAAACGCGACTACGGGCAGCAGGGCCGTTCCTGGGGGCACAAAACAAATATGTCACAGGCCAAATGTCAACTTATCAGCACCCCTCAAACTGCACCCCAACTGCAGGATCTACCAAACTGCACCCCAACTGCAGGATCTACCGAACTGCACCCCAACTGCGGGATCTACCAAACTGCACCCCAACTGCAGGATCTACCAAACTGTACCCCAACTGCAGGATCTACCAAACTGCACCCCAACTGCGGGATCTACCAAACTGTACCCCAACTGCAGGATCTACCAAACTGTACCCCAACTGTAGGATCTACCAAACTGTACCCCAACTGCAGGATCTACCAAACTGTACCCCAACTGCAGGATCTACCAAACTGCACCCCAACTGCAGGATCTAACAAACTGCACCCCAACTGCGGGATCTACCAAACTGCACCCCAAGTGCAGGATCTACCAAACTGTACCTCAACTGCAGGATCTACCAAACTACACCCCAAGTGCAGGATCTAACAAACTACACCTCAACTGCAGGATCTAACAAACTACACCTCAACTGCAGGATCTACCAAACTGTACCCCAACTGCAGGATCTAACAAACTACACCTCAACTGCAGGATCTACCAAACTTCACCTCAACTGCAGGATCTACCAAACTGTACCCCAATTGCAGGATCTACCAAACTTCACCCCAACTGCAGGATCTACCAAACTGCACCCCAACTGCAGGATCTACCAAACTTCACCCCAACTGCAGGATCTACCAAACTACACCCCAACTGCAGGATCTACCAAACTTCACCCCAACTGCGGGATCTACCAAACTGTACCCCAACTGCAGGATCTACCAAACTGTACCCCAACTGCAGGATCTACCAAACTTCACCCCAACTGCAGGATCTACCAAACTGCACCCCAACTGCAGGATCTACCAAACTGCACCCCAACTGCAGGATCTACCAAACTTCACCCCAACTGCAGGATCTACCAAACTGCACCCCAACTGCAGGATCTACCAATTTGCACCCCAACTGTAGGATATACCAACTTCACCCCAACTGCTTGATCTACCAAACTTCACCCCAACTGCAGGATCTACCAAACTGCACCCCAACTGCAGGATCTACCAAACTGCACGCCAACTGCAGGATCTACCAAACTGCATCCCAACTGCGGGATCTACCAAACTGCACCCCAACTGCGGGATCTAATAAACTTCACCCCAACTGCGGGATCTACCAAACTGCACCCAAACTGCAGGATCTACCAAACTGTACCCCAACTGTAAGATCTACCAAACTGCACCCCAACTGCAGGATCTACCAAACTGCACCCAAACTGCAGGATCTACCAAACTTCACCCCAACTGCAGGATCTACCAAACTGCACCCCAACTGCGGGATCTACCAAACTGCACCCCAACTGCAGGATCTACCAAACTTCACCCCAACTACAGGATCTACCAAACTGCACCCCAACTGTAAGATCTACCAAACTGCACCCCAACTGCAGGATCTACCAAACTTTACCCCAACTGCAGGATCTACCAAACTTCACCCCAACTGCAGGATCTACCAAACTTCACCCCAACTGCAGGATCTACCAAACTTCACCCCAACTGCAGGATCTACCAAACTGTACCCCAACTGCAGGATCTACCAAACTTCCCCCCAACTGCAGGATCTACCAAACTGCACCCCAACTGCAGGATCTACCAAACTTCACCCCAACTGCAGGATCTACCAAACTGCACCCCAACTTCAGGATCTACCAAACTTCACCCCAACTGCGGGATCTACCAAACTTCACCCCAACTGCGGGATCTACCAAACTTCACCCCAACTGCAGGATCTACCAAACTGCACCCCAACTGTAGGATCTGCCAACTGCACCTTAAATGCAGGGTTTGGAGATCTATGTTGTTAGTATAACCCCCTGTTAGAACATGAGCTGACCCCCCCGAAACGTGAGCTCTTACAGTTCCCCCATGATATCAGCTGATACAATTGTCTAGAGGACTAATGACAACACTGCTGGACTGGTGCACACAAGTGTTGTCAGGAGACTCCTGGAGATGTTCTGCTGACAGGAAACCTCCACCTTCTACTTGCGATTACCCAAAGCTGAGGTGAGAGAATTTGCCCTTATCACCCCCCACTACAAAGGCCTCAGGTCGACTCTACTCATAACGTCTCTCGGTTCTGAGCAGGATCCTGCGCCTGTATCCAAATAATGTATCCAACTATCGTATCCAACTATTGTATCCAATTATATTGTATCCAACTATCGTATCCAATTATCGTATCCAATTATCGTATCCAACTATCGTATCAAACTATCGAATCCAATTATCGTATCCAACTATCGTATCCAACTATCGTATTCAACTATCGAATCCAATTATCGTATCCAACTATCGTATCCAACTATCGTATCCAATTATCGTATCCATCTATTGTATCCAATTATATCGTATCCAACTATCGTATCCAACTATCATTTCCAATTATATCGTATCCAACTATCGTATCCAATTATCATATCCAATTATCGTATCCAATTATCGTATCCAACTATCGTATCCAATTATCGTATCCAATTATCATATCCAATTATCGTATCCAATTATCGTATCCAACTATCGTATCCAACTATCGTATCCAATTATCATATCCAATTATCGTATCCAATTATCGTATCCAACTATCGTATTCAACTATCGAATCCAATTATCGTATCCAACTATCGTATCCAATTATCGTATCCAATTATCGTATCCAATTATCGTATCCAACTGTCGTATCTAATTATCGTATCTAATTATCGTATCCAACTATCGTATTCAACTATCGAATCCAATTATCGTATCCAACTATCGTATCCAATTATCGTATCCAATTATCGTATTCAACTATCGTATCCATCTATCGTATCTAATTATCGTATCCAACTATCGTATCCAATTATATAGTATCCAACTATCGTATCCAACTATCGTATCCAACTATCGAATCCAATTATCGTATTCAACTGTCGTATCTAATTATCGTACAGAGTTCACCCTGGACCCGAGAGGCTTTTACTGGACTGACAAACAGAACGTGCAGAATGGACCGGGAGACCCTGTTTTGCCGTCAAATTCTATGTTTCTCACTGATAGGGAAGTACACAGAGCCACAGCTCAGGGGCCACAAAGGAGCTCAGCTCAGGGGCCACAAAGAAACTCAGCTCAGGGGCCACAAAAAGAAACTCAGCTCAGGGGCCACAAAAAAAATCAGCTCAAGGGCCACAAAGGAGCTCAGCTCAGGGGCCACAAAGAAACAGCTCAGAGGCCACAAAAATAAATAAATGAGGAAGTTTTGAAGGCATGAGAAATAAGAAGACCTGTCTGTGACTCCCCTGGTCACACCCGGACACTTCACTTACTGTCATTCTGCAGGAGCCCGTGGTCACACCGGACACTTCACTTACTGTCATCCTGCAGGAGCCCCTGGTCACACCGGACACTTCACTTACTGTCATCCTGCAGGAGCCCCTGGTCACACCCGGACACTTCACTTACTGTCATTCTGCAGGAGCCCGTGGTCACACCGGACACTTCACTTACTGTCATCCTGCAGGAGCCCCTGGTCACACGCGGACACTTCACTTACTGTCATCCTGCAGGAGCCCCTGGTCACACCCGGACACTTCACTTACCCTCATCCTGCAGGAGCCCCTGGTCACACCCGGACACTTCACTTACTGTCATCCTGCAGGGGCCCTGGTCACACCCAGACACTTCACTTACTGTCATCCTGCAGGAGCCCCTGGTCACACCCGGACACTTCACTTACCCTCATCCTGCAGGAGCCCCTGGTCACACCCGGACACTTCACTTACTGTCATCCTGCAGGAGCCCCTGGTCACACGCGGACACTTCACTTACTGTCATCCTGCAGGAGCCCCTGGTCACACCCGGACACTTCACTTACCCTCATCCTGCAGGAGCCCCTGGTCACACCCGGACACTTCACTTACTGTCATCCTGCAGGGGCCCTGGTCACACCCAGACACTTCACTTACTGTCATCCTGCAGCTCGCGCAGACACCTACCTACAAAATGCAGGAAAGTGCAGATATAAAGCAGTCTTGTCCGTCCGGTACCCAGATCTGCTGACCAGCCTACGAGGACCGGCGTGAGGGTGGAGGCTCCCACAAAGCAGAGGTTCGCCATGGCCGCCTGGTGATACTGGTAGCCGAGCTTTAAGGTACAGAACAGGATCATGTTGCAGACCGTGGCAAAGAAAGTGAATCGCTCACACAGGTCCACCAGGAGCATGCAGATGATGGGCTGGAGGCTCCTCTGGGCCTGAGTCCTCGAGGACTCCAGATGGACATCTCTCCTCCAGAACCTGCTGCTGCTGTCCCTGTGCGGGGACTGGAACCTGGAGAAGCGCACGAAGTGCGGCAGAGGCATCTCACCGGCGGGATCTCACTGGGTGTGGGAGTCAGCGGATCCTCAGCGCTCACCAGGAATCTCACACTCACATAATAATATTCCTCTGCAAGTCACAGGCGGCTGCTGCACCAAACCCTGCTCCTCTGTCTCCAACAAATCTAATTAGTAGAAACAACAGTCCAAACCTGAGCCGGGTGCAAAGAACGTCTCTAAATAAGTGTTTATAACAGATCTGTAATGCTCAGTGTGAATGAAGCCCCATGTTCTGCTGTACCCACAATCCAGCGGTGTATGAACGAGCCGCGGACAATCAGCCCCCGTATACAAACTAAAAAGAACAACTCCAAGAGACTACAGCGCCAGTCCCATCAAGAGACGCAAGAAACAGGAGGGTAAACGGCCAGAAGAGACGAGAAAGTCCATGGAGTCCGGGCCTGGTGACCGGAGGCTGGAAAATGCCCAGAGGGGACGGAAGGGTCCACGGAGTCTGGGCCTGAGGAAGCCGCATAGAGTTCAATTTTTCACATCAACATCCAAGAATGGCGGATTCCAAAATAATAAAGAACGCTCCAAGATCCACCTGCTTTTTCCTTACGCTTTTCCTTCATATAAAGGATGTTTTATTCCTACCGGGCTGTCTCATTAGAACAACGTCTGTCCATAGCCCCATTACAACATGTAAACGTTACAGGGGGGTCTTCTGCTCGGGCAGCTCCTCTATGGACCACAATGCTGTATGGGCTGGAGCCGTCCATGTGTTATTCATCTGAACGACGGCCTTGTAATACCTCATAGGGACCTCCTTGACAGTGGGGCGGCCATGTTGTCGTCCGGTGCGGTGACTTCGGATTATTTGGCCATCATTAGACTCTTACTAGACTTCTCTGTGCACATGTTTGGATGACATGGACGCTCCAGCATCTGGTTGGGGCTCGGTGTTGTTCACACACAGAACACATGTAACGCCGGACGACGCTTCAGCCTCCATAAAGACGTTGATTTCACAGCTTCAGCCTCCATAAAGACGTTGATTTCACAGTAAACCGCAGCAAAGCCATCAAATATACAAATGACAGCACAAGGATGAAGAGCCGCCGTGACCGGGAGCGGCTCTGCCCGAGATTCCTAAATTGGCCCCTTAGAGATCATTTAGCGCTGTGTTATCTCAGAACTTGTCGGTCATTTTGTCAGGTCGGTTTAACAAGCAATAATCCTTCCTGCACTAGAAATGTGATGAAACCTTCCGGAAATCTCCGCGGTGTACATGAAAGGTCAGAGGCCGGGAGAGCTGGAGTCAGGTAATTATCGGCAACCGTCTATGTGCTGCACCCGGCAGGCTGGAGTCCCGGCGGCTGTCTATGTGCTGCACCCGGCAGGCTGGAGTCCCGGCGGCCGTCTATGTGCTGCACCCGGCAGGCTGGAGTCCCGGCAGCCGTCTATGTGCTGCACCCGGCAGGCTGGAGTCCCGGCGGCCGTCTATGTGTTGCACCCGGCAGGCTGGAGTCCCGGCAGCCGTCTATGTGTTGCACCCGGCAGGCTGGAGTCCCGGCGGCTGTCTATGTGCTGCACCCGGCAGGCTGGAGTCCCGGCAGCCGTCTATGTGTTGCACCCGGCAGGCTGGAGTCCCGGCGGCCGTCTATGTGCTGCACCCGGCAGGCTGGAGCAGCTTCTTCCCACCTCGTGCAGCTCCACACGTTGCAGCCATAATTATTCCCGGATGTTTTATCAACTTCTTCACCTGAAGACACCTGTGGTCCATGAAACGAACATCATCCGGGGGCGACTTATACTGCTCAGCCTGCAAGATGAGGACTTCATCTCAAACCACCCAGGACGTGGCCCAGAACTCAGCGCCCTCTAATTACAGTCACATCAGTGTTTTATCATGAAGGGGATCTGCAGCTTTTTCTCTCTGTTATCAGCCCTTGTTTGTTAAGCGACCTTGAGCGATGGCGGCTCAGGACCAGGGTCGCAGAAATCGTTCTGCCCACAAACCAGCTATGGGGTCCACTGATTAACCTAATGGAAGGAACATGTCTGGAAAAATGGAGGAACATTTATCAAAATGAAATGCGCCAAAGAAGCACCATAGTGGGCGTTAGAAAAAGATTCACGTGACACCATATTTATGATTGGTCTGTGGATTATGATTGTACCTAATACGTTACTGAGGACTCCGATCATTACTGTGAAGAGGGACAAGATCTGGCAACCTATAATAATGTAGTAACATAGTAATATAGTAACATATATAAAAATAACATAGTATCATATAACATACTAATGTAGTAACAAAGTAATATATAACATAGTAACACATAAGAAAGTAATATAGTAACACAAAACACAGCAATGTAGTAACATAGTAATATAAAAACAGAGTAATGTAGTAACATAGTAACATAAAAACACAGCAATGTAGTAACATAGTAATATAAAAACAGAGTAATGTAGTAACATAGTAACATAAAAACACAGTAATGTAGTAACATAGTAATATAAAAACACAGTAATGTAGTAACATAGTAATATAAAAACACATTAATGTAGTAACATAGTAACATAAAAACACAGTAATGTAGTAACATAAAACACAGTAATGTAGTAACATAGTAACATAAAAACACAGTAATGTAGTAACATAGTAATATAAAAACACAGTAATGTAGTAACATAGTAATATAAAAACACAGTAATGTAGTAACATAGTAACATAAAACACAGTAATGTAGTAACATAATAACATACAAACACAGTAATGTAGTAACATAGTAATATAAAAACACAGTAATGTAGTAACATAGTAACATACAAACACAGTAATGTAGTAACACAGTAATATAAAAACACAGTAAGGCAGTAACATACTAACATAAAAACACAGTAATGTAGTAACATAGTAATATAAAAACACAGTAATGTAGTAACATAGTAACATAAAAACACAGTAATGTAGTAACATAGTAACATAAAAACACAGTAATGTAGTAACATAGTAACATAAAAACACAGTAATGTATTAACATAAAACACAGTAATGTAGTAACATAGTAATATAAAAAACACAGTAATGTAGTAACATAGTAACATAAAAACACAGCAATGTAGTAACATAGTAACATAAAACACAGTAATGTAGTAACATAGTAATATAAAACACAGTAATGTAGTAACATAGTAACATAAAAACACAGTAATGTAGTAACATAGTAATATAAAAATACAGTAATGTAGTAACACAGTAACATAAAACACAGTAATGTAGTAACATAGTAATATAAAAACACAGTAATGTAGTAACATAGTAACATAAAACACAGTAATGTAGTAACATAGTAACATAAAAACACAGTAATGTAGTAACATAGTAATATAAAAACACAGTAATGTAGTAACATAGTAATATTAAAATACAGTAATGTAGTAACATAGTAATATAAAAACACAGTAATGTAGTAACATAGTAACATAAAACACAGTAATGTAGTAACATAGTAACATAAAAACACAGTAATGTAGTAACATAGTAAAATAAAAACACAGTAACGTAGTAACATAGTAATATAAAAACACAGTAATGTAGTAACATAGTAACATAAAAACACAGCAATGTAGTAACATAGTAATATAAAAACTCAGTAATGTAGTAACATAGTAACATAAAAACACAGCAATGTAGTAACATAGTAACATAAAACACAGTAATGTAGTAACATAGTAACATAAAACACAGTAATGTAGTAACATAGTAACATAAAAACACATTAATGTAGTAACATAGTAATATAAAAACAGAGTAATGTAGTAACATAGTAACATAAAAACACAGTAATGTAGTAACATAGTAACATAGTAACATAAAAACACAGTAATGTAGTAACCTAGTAACATAAAAACACAGTAATATAGTAACATAAAACACAGTAATGTAGTAACATAGTAACATAAAACACAGTAATGTAGTAACATAGTAACATAAAAACACGGTAATGTAGTAACACAGTAACATAAAACACAGTAATGTAGTAACATAGTAATATAAAAACACATTAATGTAGTAACATAAAACACAGTAATGTAGTAACATAGTAATATATATATAAAAAACAACATAGTATCATATAACATACAAGTGTAGTATCAAAGTAATATATAACATAGTAACATGTATAGTAAAATATAACAATAAGTAATGAAGTAACATATAACAAACTAGCTTTTATACCCGCGTTGCTCGGGAGGTTGACTTACGGTATAGATAGAGTAAAAGCGCACTATTTAAATACCCAATTATGTGTTGTAAGGCCCCATGCAAACGACCGTAGAATTCATCCGTAATTACGGACCCATTCACTTCTATTGGCCATGGACACCTTCCTGTATATTTACAGGAAGGTGTCCGTGCCGTAGAAAGGCTCCGCAAAAGATAGGACATGTCTATAGGACTTTATATGGGAACACGACCCGCATAATAATTAGAGAGTATTAGACGTTAACTTACCAGCTTCTTCCTCCAGGCCGTCGTCCCGGGATGACGTTTCATCCCATGCGACCGATGCAGCCAATCGCAGGCCAATCACAGGCTGCAGCGGTCACGTGGACTGCCGCGTCATCCAGGGAGGTCACTGGATGTTAAGAGGAACGCGTCACCAAGACAACGGTACGTATGAACTTCTTTACTATCAATCGCTGCAAAAACTCTGCGCGAAAGGGCTGCCTCTTCTCTCTATCCAGCACTGATAGAGAGAAGGGGCTGCCGATTATGGCAGAGAAAACAGGTCCGTAAATACGTGTGGAATACTGGTGACACCGGACCCAATGTTATTGGAAGCACCATTAAATATCATTAACACTATGATAACATGATCAAAATTTTTTTCTTTTCTTTTCTTTAGGAAATAAAAGTCCTAAGCCAGGGCTCCTAGACTAAACTACTAAGTGGTGGATGAGGGGCGGGGACTTCTGATTCATGCCCATTTGGCATCATTTTTCCTCGCTCATTTTTCCTCGCTCCTCGTCTTTACCATTAGTCCCTCCATCGCTCATTGCTTCTCCATGCATTTTAGTGCCTCAATCCCTCATTGCTTCTCCATGCATTTTAGTCCCTCAATTATACGAGACAGGACAACTGTCCTGCCTTTGTGTAAACCCGCTGTGGCCAACATCGCAGTGCTGCTGTGTTAGGAAATTCAGCGAGGAATGATGTACGTTGCAGCCAATTATGGGTTGCCACGTCATCAATAGGAGGCGGAACCTGTCAGTGCAATCCGTTACCTGGGGAACATGTGTCCAATCAAAAATAGCTATTCCCTGATTTTAAACCAATGAAAAATCGGGCTTCAAACAAACTTTCGAAAATATATATAAGATAACATAGAATCATGCAGTATTATATTATAACGAGAACAAGGCGGCTGATATCACTCTGTCATGCTGATTGAATTATAAGAGCAGACTGGTTGCTTTAAAAGGGGGATTGTCTTCTTCTGTTAACCATGGTTACCTCCAAGGAAACACCTGCAGTCATCATTGCTTTACGTCAGAAGGGCTTTATAGGCAAGGGCATTGCTGCTTGTAACATTGCCCCTAAAGAAACCATTTATTAGATCATCAAGAAGGTTCAATTGCTGTGAAGAAGCTTCAGGGCGCCCAAGAAAGTCCAGTAAGTGCCAAGAACGTCTCCTAAAGAGAACTCAGCTATACGATCGGTACAACGCCACTGCAGAGGTCAGGAATGGCAGCAGGCAGGTGTCCGTGCATCAACATGCAAAGTGAGGTGAATGCTTTTGGAGGCTGGCCTGGTGTCAAGACGAGCAGCAAAGAAGCCGCTTCTCTCCAAGATAAACATCAAGGACAGACTGATATTCTGCAGGAAGTACAGGGACTGCAGAGGACTGGGGTAAAGTGTTTTTCTCTGATGAAGCCTTCTTCGTACCGTTTGGGACATCTAGAAGAAAAGGCGAACGCTACCATGAGTCTGGTGTCATGCCAACAGAAAACCATCCTGAGACCATTCATGTGTGGGGGTGATCTTCATCCAGGGGAGCGTGTCACTCACAATTTTACCTATGAACACTTTCATAAATAATGAATGGGATCTAAACATCTTCCAAGAGCAACTTCTCCAGGAGCAGCTTCTTCCAACCAGCCAGGAGCAATTTCTCCCAACCATCCAAGAGCAACTTCTCCCAACAATCCAGGAGCAACATCTCCCAACCTTCCAGGAGCAACTTCTCCCAACCAGCCAGGAGCAACTTCTCCCAGCCATCCAAGAGCAACTTCTCCCAACCATCCAGGAGCAACTTCTCCCAACCATCTAGGAGCAACTTCTCCCAACCATCCAAGAGCAACTTCTCCCAATCATCCAAGAGAAACTTCTCCCAAAAATCCGGGAGCAACTTCTCCCAACCATCCAGGAGCAACTTCTCCCAAAAATCCGGGAGCAACTTCTTCCCACCATCCAAGAGCAAGTTCTCCCACCATCCAGGAGCTTCTTCTCCCAAACATCAAGGAGCAACTTCTCCCAACCATCCAGGAGCAACTTCTCCCAACTATCCAGGAGCAACTTCTCCCAACCATCCAGGAGCAACTTCTCCCAACAATCCAGGAGCAACGTCTCCAAACCATCCAGGAGCAACTTCTCCCAACCATCCAGGGGCAACTTCTCCCAATGATCCAGGAACATCTTCTCCCAACCATCCAAGAGCAACTTCTGCCAACCACCCAGGGGCAACTTTTCCCAATGATACAGGAGCAACTTCTCCCAAACATCCAGGAGCAGCTTCTGCCAACCATCCAGGAGCAACTTCTCCCAACCATCCAGGAGCAACTTCTCCCAACCATCCAAGAACAACTTCTCCCAATTATTTGGGAGCAACTTCTGCCAACCACCCAGGAGCAACTTCTCCCAACCATCCAAGAGAAACTTCTCCCAACCATCCGGGAGCAACTTCTCCCAAACATCCAGGCACAACTTCTCCCAACCATCCAAGAGCAACTTCTCCCAACCATCTGGGAGAAACTTCTCCCAACCATCCAGGAGATACTTCTCCCAACCATCCAGGAGCAAATTCTCCCAACCATCCAAGAGCAACTTCTATCAACCAGCCAGGAGCAACTTCTCCCAACCATCCAGGTGCAACTTCTCCCAACCATCCAGGAGCAACTTCTGCCAATCACCCAGGGGCAACTTCTCTCAACCATCCAAGAGTAACTTCTCCCAACCATCCAGGAGAAACTTCTCCCAACCATCCAATAGCAACTTCTCCCAACCATCCAGGAGCATCTTCTCCCAACCATCCAAGAGCAACTTCTCATCACCATCCAGGAGCAACTTCTCCCAACCATCCAAGAGCAACTTCTCCCAACCATCCAAGAGCAACTTCTCCCAATCATCTGGGAGCAACTTCTGCCAACCACCCAGGAGCAACTTCTCTCAACCATCCAAGAGAAACTTCTCCCAACCATCCGGGAGCAACTTCTCCCAACCATCCAGGCACAACTTCTTCCAACCATCCAAGAGCAACTTCTCCCAACCATCTGGGAGAAAGTTCTCCCAACCATCCAGGAGCAACTTCTCCCAACCATCCAAGAGCAAATTCTCCCAACAATCCGGGAGCAACTTCTGCCAACCATCCAAGAGAAACTTCTCCCAACCATCCGGGTACAACTTCTACCAAACATCCAGGAGCAACTTCTCCCAACCATCCAAGAGCAACTTCTCCCAACCATCCGGGAGCAACTTCTCCCAACCATACAGGAGCAACTTCTCCCAACCATCCAGGAGCAACTTCTCCCAACCACAAGTCACAAGATAAAAGTGATAACTAAGTGGCTCAGTGAGCAAAATATTGACACTTTGGGACCACGGCCAGGAAACTCCCCAGATCTCAATCCCATTGAGAACCTGTGGTCAATACTCAAAAAGCGGGGAGGACAAACAAGAACACAGAAATTGTGATAAATTCCTCACACTGATCAGAAAGAATTGGTCAGCAGTCAGGATTTGGCCCAGGAGCTGACATCCAGCATGTCAGGGGGAACTGCAGAAGGGTCAACACCAGAAATATTGAGTCTTTGCATAAAGTTGATGGATTTCTCAATAAAAGTTTAAAAACGTCTGAAATGTTTATAATTCTACTTCAGAAACCAGAGAAACATCCGACTAAAAGATAAAAAAACACTGAAGCAGCAACTGGGAAAACAAAAATCTGTGTCAGTCTCAAAACTTTTGGCAAGGACAGTACATAGTAACGCATATGGTAACATACACAATAACATATATAGTAACATACATAATAACATATATAACGTAACATATATAGTAACATATATAGTAACATACATAATAACATATATAACGTAACATATATAGTAACATATATAGTAACATACATAATAACATATATAACGTAACATATAAGCATATATAGTAACATATATAGTAACATACATAATAACATATATAGTAACATACATAATAACATATATAACGTAACATATATAGTAACATATATAGTAACATACATAATAACATATATAACGTAACATATATAGTAACATATATAGTAACATACATAATAACATATATAACGTAACATATAAGCATATATAGTAACATATATAGTAACATACATAATAACATATATAGTAACATACATAATAACATATATAGTGACATACATAATAACATATATAACGTAACATATATAGTAACATATATAGTAACATACATAATAACATATAGTAACATACATAATAACATATAACGTAACATATAAACATATATAGTAACATATATAGTAACATACATCATAACATATAGTAACACCCAGGAGACGTGCACCCTTCTGAAAAATTTATCCTGTGCTGCTGATCTATACATATCTATAACATATAGTAACATACATCATAACATATATAACGTAACATATATAGTAACATATATAGTAACATACATAATAACATATAGTAACATACATAATAACATATATAAAGTAACATATCCAAAAAAGAGAACGCGAAGCAGCACTCAAATAAAGTGAATTTATTCATCCAACATGTTGGATGAATAAATTCACTTTATTTGAGTGCTGCTTCACGTTCTCTTTTTTGGATATCTAACACATAAGGAGAGGTCACTCCTTTATTTTTGAAGCTTTGCACCAGCCTAGTCAGGCATTTGTTCACAGTGCTGCTCCAATCCTCTGCTTTTTTCTATAAAGTAACATATATAGTAACATATATAGTAACATACATAATAACATATAGTAACATACATAATAACATATATAGTAACATACAAAGTAACATACATCATAATATATAAAGTAACATACATAATAATATATAACGTAACATATAGAGTAACATATATATAGTAACATACATAATAACATATAGTAACATACATAATAACATATATAGTAACATACAAAGTAACATACATCATAATATATAAAGTAACATACATAATCATATATAACGTAACATATATAGTAACATACATAATAACATATATAGTAACATATATAATAACATATATAGTAACATATATATAATAACATATATATTAACATATAAAGTAACATACAAAGTAACATATAAAGTAACAGACAACGTAACATACATTATAACATATAAAGTAACATACATAATAATATATAACGTAACATACAAAGTAACATACATAATAACATATATAGTAACATACATAGTAACACACCATAATATATAAAGTAACATAAATAATAATATATAACGTAACGTACAAAGTAACATAGATCATAATATATAAAATAACATACATAATAACGTATAAAGTAACATACATAATATTATATATAGTAAAATACATAATAACATAAAGTAACATACAAAGTAACATGCATAATAATATATAACATAACATATATATTGTATGGCACTGTCTACAAGGGGGAGGTGGGGGGGGGGGGCTGTATGGCAATGTCTACATAATAACATATATTAACATATATAATAACATATATAGTAACATATAAAGTAACATACAAAGTAACATACAAAGTAACATACATCATAATATATATAGTAACATACATAATAACATACATAATAACATATAGTAACATAATAACATATATAGTAACATACATAGTAATATACATAGTAACATACATAATAACATATAGTAACACAATAACATATATAGTAACATACATAACATACATAATAACATACATGTAACATACATAGTAACATATATAGTAACATACATAATAATATACATAATAACATATATAACGTAACATATATAGTAACATATAAAGTAACATACATAATAACATATATAGTAACATACCTAATAACATACATAATAACATATAGTAACATAATAACATATATAGTAACATACATAACATACATAATAACATACATAGTAACATACATAGTAACATATATAGTAACATACATAATAACATACATAGTAACATGCATAGTAATATTCATAGTAACATACATAATAACATATAGTATCATATATAGTAACATATATATTAAACATAATAACATATATAGTAACATACATAGTAACATAATAACATATATAGTAACATATATAGTAACATACAAAGTAATATACATAAGAATATATAAAGTAACATATATAGTAACATACATAATAAAATATATAGTAACATACAAAGTATCATGTAAAGTAACATACATATTAACATATATAGTAACATCAGGGCCGGCCTTAGGGGTGTGCGACCTGTGCCATCGCTGCTCTCTTCCCCTGCTTGTTTCAGAAGCGCCCGGGACCGGCGACGCAGCAGCCGCCTCTCCGCCCGGGCGCTTCTTCATTCCGTGGCTGCTAGCAGCGACACCGGGCATGAGGGCGCCCTTGCCGCCCATCGAAACAGGCCCCCCCATGGCCGGCGGTCCCGCTAACAGCCGATGCGGCTGCTACAGCAGTAGCGACACCACTATAACAGAGCAGGGAGGTATCTTCCTGCTCTGCTATCTTCTAGCGCCACTGTAGCTCCCTGAAGGAGCGGAATCCTCCTGGCCCTGGTGTCACTGTCCATATATGGATAGGGACATCAAGGGGAGCAGTCCAGGAGCGGAATCCCAGGCCACAGGGGGATTCCGCTCCTATAGTGGCGCTATCTACAGGAAGGGGGGGGGTGCTATCTACAAGGAGGCTGTGGGCTGTGTGGCACTACCTACAAGGGGGCTGTGTGGCACTACCTACAAGGGGGCTGTGTGGCACTACCTACAAGGGGGCTGTGTGGCACTACCTACAGGGGGTCTGTGTGGCAGTATCTATAGGGGGGCTGTGTGGCACTATCTACAGGGGGCTGTGTGACATTATCTACAGGGGGCTGTGTGGCACTACCTACAGGGGGCTGTGTGGCAGTATCTACAGGGGGCTGTGTGGCACTATCTACAGGGGGCTGTGTGGCACTATCTACAGGGGGCTGTGTGGCATTATCTATTGGGGGGCTATGTGTGGCACTATCTACAGGGGGCTGTGTGACATTATCTACAGGGGGCTGTGTGACATTATCTACAGGGGAATCTGTGAGTGGGGAGGCTGATGGTCATGTTACTGTGAGTGGGGGGCTGATGGTCTTCAAGTGGTTTCCACCTCTGACCTCCAATTGAAATTAATAGGAGGCAGTAAATTCCTGCATCGCTCGTTTGGAGCTTTTTTTCCTGCGTCTTTTGCATTCGCTTCAACGGCATAAAAAAACGCAAAAAAAAAAAGGTCAAACAACGCTGTCGGTTCCTGAAGGAATTTTGAGGCAGGTTTTTATTGCCTCACAAAAAACGCTATGTAAACAGACCCCTGCTTGTTTTTAGCCATTTTTTGTCTTTCTCAAAACTATTTTTGGTAGGGGGGCCCTGAGGAAATAAATTTTTTCCAGTGCTGCCTCGAGTCCGAAAAGGTTGGGACACTCTGTACTAGGCTACAGGACCCCGTCGTGGAGCTGTTCAGTTCGTCATGGGAACAGGGCCTAGGTGAGTACAATTTTTTTGTTTGGGGGCACTGTCTACAAGGGGGAGGTGGGGGGCTGTATGGCACTGTCTACAAGGGGGAGGTGGGGGGGCTTTATAGCACTGTCTACAAGGGGGAGGCGAGGGGCTGTATGACACTGTATGGCAATGTCTACAAGGGGGAGGTGGGGGGCTGTATGACACTGTCTACAAGGGGGAGGTGGGGGCTGTATGGCATTGTCTACAAGGGGGAGGTGGGGGGCTGTATGGGACTGTCTACAAGGGGGAGGTGGGGGGGTTGTATAGCACTTGCTACAAGGGGGAGGTGGGGGACTGTATAGCACTTACTACAAGGGGGAGGTGGGGGACTGTATGGCACTGTCTACAAGGGGGAGGTGGGGGGGCTGTATAGCACTGTCTACAAGGGGGAGGTGGGGGCTGTATGGCATTGTCTACAAGGGGGAGGTGGGGGCTGTATGGGACTGTCTACAAGGGGGAGGTGGGGGCTGTATAGCACTGTCTACAAGGGGGAGGTGGGGGCTGTATGGGACTGTCTACAAGGGGGAGGTGGAGGCTGTATGGCACTGTCTACAAGGGGGAGGTGGGGGGCTGTATAGCACTGTCTACAAGGGGAAGGTGGGGGGCTGTATGGCACTGTCTACAAGGGGGAGGTGGGGGCTGTATGGCACGATCTACAAGGGGGAGGTGGGGGATGTATGGCACTGTCTACAAGGGGGAGGTGGGAGACTGTATGGCACTGTCTACAAGGGGGAGGTGGGGGGCTGTATAGCACTGTCTACAAGGGGAAGGTGGGGGGCTGTATAGCACTGTCTACAAGGGGGAGGTGGGGGCTGTATGGCACGATCTACAAGGGGGAGGTGGGGGGCTGTATGGCACTGTCTACAAGGGGGAGGTGGGGGGCTGTATGGCACTGTCTACAAGGGGGGGGGTGGGGGCTGTATAGCACTGTCTACAAGGGGGAGGTGGGGGGGCTGTATAGCACTTACTACAAGGGGGAGGTGGGGGACTGTATGGCACTGTCTACAAGGGGGAGGTGGGGGGCTGTAAAGCACTGTCTACAAGGGGGAGGTGGGGGCTGTATGGCAATGTCTACAAGGGGGAGGTGGGGGGCTGTATGACACTGTCTACAAGGGGGAGGTGGGGGCTGTATAGCACTTACTACAAGGGGGAGGTGGGGGACTGTATGGCACTGTCTACAAGGGGGAGGTGGGGGGCTGTAAAGCACTGTCTACAAGGGGGAGGTGGGGGGCTGTATAGCACTGTCTACAAGGGGAAGGTGGGGGGCTTTATAGCACTGTCTACAAGGGGGAGGTGGGGGACTGTATGGCACTGTCTACAAGGGGGAGGTGGGGGGCTGTAAAGCACTGTCTACAAGGGGGAGGTGGGGGCTGTATGGCAATGTCTACAAGGGGGAGGTGGGGGGCTGTATGACACTGTCTACAAGGGGGAGGTGGGGGCTGTATAGCACTTACTACAAGGGGGAGGTGGGGGACTGTATGGCACTGTCTACAAGGGGGAGGTGGGGGGCTGTAAAGCACTGTCTACAAGGGGGAGGTGGGGGCTGTATGGCACGATCTACAAGGGGGAGGTGGGGGGCTGTATGGCACTGTCTACAAGGGGGAGGTGGGGGGCTGTATGGCACTGTCTACAAGGGGGGGGGGGTGGGGGCTGTATAGCACTGTCTACAAGGGGGAGGTGGGGGGGCTGTATAGCACTTACTACAAGGGGGAGGTGGGGGACTGTAAAGCACTGTCTACAAGGGGGAGGTGGGGGCTGTATGGCATTGTCTACAAGGGGGAGGTGGGGGCTGTATGGCACTGTCTACAAGGGGGAGGTGGGGGGCTGTAAAGCACTGTCTACAAGGGGGAGGTGGGGGCTGTATGGCATTGTCTACAAGGGGGAGGTGGGGGCTGTATGGCATTGTCTACAAGGGGGAGGTGGGGGGCTGTATGGGACTGTCTACAAGGGGGAGGTGGGGGGGGGGCTGTATAGCACTTACTACAAAGGGGAGGTGGGGGACTGTATAGCACTGTCTACAAGGGGGAGGTGGGGGGCTGTATAGCATTTACTACAAGGGGGAGGTGGGGGACTGTATGGCACTGTCTACAAGGCGGAGGTGGGGGGCTGTATGGCATTGTCTACAAGGGGGAGGTGGGGGCTGTATGGGACTGTCTACAAGGGGGAGGTGGGGGCTGTATAGCACTGTCTACAAGGGGGAGGTGGGGGCTGTATGGGACTGTCTACAAGGGGAAGGTGGAGGCTGTATGGGACTGTCTACAAGGGGGAGGTGGGGGCTGTATAGCACTGTCTACAAGGGGGAGGTGGGGGCTGTATGGCCCTGTCTACAAGGGGGAGGTGGGGGGGGGGGCTGTATGGCATTGTCTACAAGGGGGAGGTGGGGGCTGTATGGGACTGTCTACAAGGGGGAGGTGGGGGCTGTATAGCACTGTCTACAAGGGGGAGGTGGGGGCTGTATGGGACTGTCTACAAGGGGGAGGTGGAGGCTGTATGGGACCGTCTACAAGGGGGAGGTGGGGGGCTGTATAGCACTGTCTACAAGGGGGAGGTGGGGGGCTGTATGGCACTGTCTACAAGGGGAGGTGGGGGGCTGTATGGAAAGATATACAAGGGGGAGGTGAGGGATTATGGCACTGTCTACAGGGGTGCACTATCTACAAGGGGGGGCTGTGTGTGGCAGCCAGGGGAGGGCGGCATTATACTGTGTGGGGGCCACTAAACCGACATTATACTGTGTAGGGGTATACAGGGGGCATAATACTGTGTAGGCACAATTAATGGACAAAATACTGTGTCCTTGAAGGGGTTATAATATATTATAAAATAATATTATTATACTGTATGGGGGGCACTGAAGGGGCATTATACGGTGTGGGGCACTATATAGGGCATTACACTGTGGGGGCATTATACTTTTTTTATGGGGCACTTTTTTATGATGGGGTGTGGCGCTAAAAGATAATTTTACACAGAGTGCCATCTGTCCTAAGGCCAGCCCTGAGTAACATACATAATAAAATATATAGAGAAATACATAACATGTAAAGAAACATACATAGTAACATATATAGTAACATACATAGTAACATAATAATATATATAGTAACATATCTAGAAACATAATAATATAAAGTAACATAATAACAGACATTGTAACATATATAGTAACATAATAACATATATAGTAACATAATAACATATATAGTAACATAGCGAGGCTTGGTAAACCTCGGGTCGTGAGGTTATAATAATCTTACCCATGTCTTCCCCTGTGGGAGTGCGGCACTGTGGAGGGGTCTACTGAATCTCTCTTCATGTTGTTTATGAGCCTCATTGTCTCTGTTGCCTTTTGTTCCCTGATGAACCAGCAGAGATTAAGATATTTATTAGATTGACTTATCTGATGTACACACGTGTTGTCCGTCTCAGGTTCATCCCATTTTTACATATATACAGTATATACCAGTAGGGGTTTATTAGGGTCTTTCAGGGAGAGAGGGGAGATCGGGTCGCTCACCTATATATTTTTACTAGCCATCCGTTGTGTTGATTTCTTTGAACTTTTTTGACTTCTAGATTGAAACTAAGTTGCCAATAGCCAAGTAATTGATTTTCTATGAAGCACTAGCGATATCACACCGATGGCGGTGTCACCGGCCGACTTGTGCAATCTACGGCTGAACGCACAGTAGAGGAGGTGACGTGGGATGAGACGTCTCCTTCAGTCTTCAATAAGCATCTTTATGTGTGAAACTAAAATGGCTGAGTCATCAAAAGACGTGAGTCACGGTGTGACCTCCAGTGGCAAGAGCCTTGAGCGCTAGACGCAGTGATGTACGACTATTGTAAAATTCAAGACTGTGGCAAAAAGAATCGGGAGGAAAATAAAATGGATCAAATTTTGGAGAAAATCAATGTAAATGGCGCCATTTACCTTGTGTCAGACAATACTTCACACCTTGTCAGCAGCTCAGTGCACAGAAAGAGTATCTTGCGTTAACCAAGCAGGATTGAGAATAGACCGGAGGAAGAAGAATCCATATCAACCCCATAAATAGGGAAATAGACCAGATGAAGGAGACCACACACAACCCTACAAGGAGAAAAATACACCACCGGAAGAAGATCCCAAATCAACTTCATTAGAAGGAAAAAACTAGAGAAAGAAAATCCCACATCAACCCCAACAGAAGGGAAAAACACCAGAGCGACAAGATTCTAAATCAACTCAATTAGAAGGAAAATAGACCAGAGGAAGAAGATCCTACATCAATCCCATAAGAATGGAAAAACACCAGATGAAGGAGACCCACGTCAACCCCGCAAGAAGAGAAATAAACCAGAGGAAGAAGATCCTACATCAACCCCATGAGAACGGAAAAACACCAGATGAAGGAGACCCACGTCAAACCCCCAAGAAGAGAAATAAAGCTGAGGAAGAAGATCCTACATCAATCCCATAAGAATGGAAAAACACCAGATGAAGGAGACCCACGTCAACCCCCCAAGAAGAGAAATAAACCAGAGGAAGAAGATCCTACATCAACCCCATAACATGGGAAAAACACCAGATGAAGGAGACCCTCTTCAACCCCCCAAGAAGAGAAATAAACCAGAGGAAGAAGATCCTACATCAACCCCATAAGTATGGAAAAACACCAGATGAAGGAGACCCACGTCAACCCCCCAAGAAGAGAAATAAAGCAGAGGAAGAAGATCCTACATCAATCCCATAAGAACGGAAAAACACCAGATGAAGGAGAACCTCGTCAACCCCCCAAGAAGAGAAATAAAGCAGAGGAAGAGGATCCTACATCAATCCCATAACATGGGAAAAACACCAGATGAAGGAGACCCTCGTCAACCCCCCAAGAAGAGAAATAAAGCAGAGGAAGAAGATCCTACATCAATCCCATAAGAACGGAAAAACACCAGATGAAGGAGACCCTCGTCAACCCCCCAAGAAGAGAAATAAAGCAGAGGAAGAAGATCCTACATCAATCCCATAACATGGGAAAAACACCAGATGAAGGAGACCCTCGTCAACCCCCCAAGAAGAGAAATAGACCAGAGGAAGAAGATCCTACATCAATCCCATAAGAACGGAAAAACACCAGATGAAGGAGACCCACGTCAACCCCCCAAGAAGAGAAATAAAGCAGAGGAAGAAGATCCTACATCAATCCCATAACATGGGAAAAACACCAGATGAAGGAGACCCTCGTCAACCCCCCAAGAAGAGAAACAAACCAGAGGAAGAAGATCCTACATCAACCCCATAAGAACGGAAAAACACCAGATGAAGGAGACCCACGTCAACCCCCCAAGAAGAGAAATAAACCAGAGGAAGAAGATCCTACATCAATCCCATAAGAACGGAAAAACACCAGATGAAGGAGAACCACGTCAACCCCGCAAGAAGAGAAATAAACCAGAGGAAGAAGATCCTACATCAATCCCATAAGAACGGAAAAACACCAGATGAAGGAGACCCACGTCAACCCCCCAAGAAGAGAAATAAACCAGAGGAAGAAGATCCTACATCAATCCCATAAGAACGGAAAAACACCAGATGAAGGAGAACCACGTCAACCCCGCAAGAAGAGAAATAAACCAGAGGAAGAAGATCCTACATCAACCCCATAAGAACGGAAAAACACCAGATGAAGGAGACCCACGTCAACCCCCCAAGAAGAGAAATAAACCAGAGGAAGAAGATCCTACATCAATCCCATAAGAACGGAAAAACACCAGATGAAGGAGAACCACGTCAACCCCCCAAGAAGAGAAATAAACCAGAGGAAGAAGATCCTACATCAATCCCATAAGAACGGAAAAACACCAGATGAAGGAGACCCACGTCAACCCCGCAAGAAGATAAATAAACTAGAAGAAGAAGATCCTACATCAACCCCATAACATGGGAAAAACACCAGATGAAGGAGACCCTCGTCAACCCCCCAAGAAGAGAAATAAACCAGAGGAAGAAGATCCTACATCAACCCCATAAGAACGGAAAAACACCAGATGAAGGAGACCCACGTCAACCCCCCAAGAAGAGAAATAAACCAGAGGAAGAAGATCCTACATCAACCCCATAACATGGGAAATGGACAGCTACACCCCTGGTTATAATGTATATAAAGTCCCCCCCAGCTACACCCCTGATTATAATGTATATAAAGTCCCCCCAGCTACACCCCTGGTTATAATGTATATATAGTCCCCCCCAGCTACACCCCTGGTTATAATGTATATATAGTCCCCCCCAGCTACACCCCTGGTTATAATGTATATATAGTCCCCCCCAGCTACACCCCTGGTTATAATGTATATATAGTCCCCCCCAGCTACACCCCTGGTTATAATGTATATATAGTCCCCCCCAGTTACACCCCTGGTTATAATGTATATATAGCCCCCCCAGCTACACCCCTGATTATAATGTATATATAGTCCCCCCCAGCTACACCCCTGGTTATAATGTATATATAGTCCCCCCCAGCTACACCCCTGATTATAATGTATATATAGTCCCCCCCAGCTACACCCCTGGTTATAATGTGTATATATAGTCCCCCCCCAGCTACACCCCTGGTTATAATGTATATATAGTCCCCCAGCTACACCCCTCGTTATAATGTATATATAGTCCCCCAGCTACACCCCTGATTATAATGTGTATATAGTCCCCCCAGCTACACCCCTGGTTATAATGTGTATATATAGTCCCCCCCAGCTACACCCCTGGTTATAATGTATATATAGTCCCCCAGCTACACTTCTGGTTATAATGTATATATAGTCCCCCAGCTACACCCCTGGTTATAATGTATATATAGTCCCCCAGCTACACCCCTGGTTATAATGTATATATAGTCCCCCCAGCTACACCCCTGGTTATAATGTATATATATATATAGTCCCCCAGCTACACCCCTGATTATAATGTATATATATAGTCCCCCAGCTACACTTCTGGTTATAATGTATATATAGTCCCCCCCAGCTACACTTCTGGTTATAATGTATATATAGTCCCCCAGCTACACCCCTGGTTATAATGTATATATATAGTCCCCCAGCTACACTTCTGGTTATAATGTATATATAGTCCCCCAGCTACACCCCTGGTTATAATGTATATATATAGTCCCACAGCTACACCCCTGGTTATAATGTATATATAGTCCCCCCAGCTACACTTCTGGTTATAATGTATATATAGTCCCCCCCAGCTACACTTCTGGTTATAATGTATATATAGTCCCCCCCAGCTACACCCCTGGTTATAATGTATTTATAGTCCCCCCCAGCTACAACCCTGGTTATAATGTATATATAGTCCCCCCCAGCTACACCCCTGGTTATAATGTATATATAGTCCCCCCCAGCTACACCCCTGGTTATAATGTATATAGTCCCCCCAGCTACACCCCTGGTTATAATGTATATATAGCCCCCCCAGCTACACCCCTGATTATAATGTATATATAGTCCCCCCCAGCTACACCCCTGGTTATAATGTATATATAGTCCCCCCAGCTACACCCCTGATTATAATGTATATATAGTCCCCCCCAGCTACACCCCTGGTTATAATGTGTATATATAGTCCCCCCCCCCAGCTACACCCCTGGTTATAATGTATATATAGTCCCCCAGCTACACCCCTGGTTATAATGTATATATAGTCCCCCAGCTACACCCCTGATTATAATGTGTATATAGTCCCCCCAGCTACACCCCTGGCTATAATGTGTATATATATAGTCCCCCCCAGCTACACCCCTGGTTATAATGTATATATAGTCCCCCAGCTACATTTCTGGTTATAATGTATATATAGTCCCCCAGCTACACCCCTGGTTATAATGTATATATAGTCCCCCAGCTACACCCCTGGTTATAATGTATATATAGTCCCCCCCAGCTACACTTCTGGTTATAATGTATATATAGTCCCCCACAGCTACACTTCTGGTTATAATGTATATATAGTCCCCCCCAGCTACACCCCTGGTTATAATGTATATATAGTCCCCCCCCCAGCTACACCCCTGGTTATAATGTATATATAGTCCCCCAGCTACACCCCTGGTTATAATGTATATATAGTCCCCCAGCTACACCCCTGATTATAATGTGTATATAGTCCCCCCAGCTACACCCCTGGCTATAATGTGTATATATATAGTCCCCCCCAGCTACACCCCTGGTTATAATGTATATATAGTCCCCCAGCTACATTTCTGGTTATAATGTATATATAGTCCCCCAGCTACACCCCTGGTTATAATGTATATATAGTCCCCCAGCTACACCCCTGGTTATAATGTATATATAGTCCCCCCCAGCTACACTTCTGGTTATAATGTATATATAGTCCCCCCCAGCTACACTTCTGGTTATAATGTATATATAGTCCCCCCCAGCTACACCCCTGGTTATAATGTATATATAGTCCCCCCCAGCTACACCCCTGGTTATAATGTATTTATAGTCCCCCCAGCTACACCCCTGGTTATAATGTATATATAGTCCCCCAGCTACACCCCTGATTATAATGTGTATATAGTCCCCCAGCTACACCCCTGGTTATAATGTATATATAGCCCCCCCAGCTACACCCCTGGTTATAATGTATATATAGTCCCGCAGCTACACCCCTGATTATAATGTGTATATAGTCCCCCCAGCTACACCCCTGGTTATAATGTATATATAGTCCCACCCAGCTACACCCCTGGTTATAATGTATATATATATAGTCCCCCAGCTACACTTCTGGTTATAATGTATATATAGTCCCCCAGCTACACTTCTGGTTATAATGTATATATAGTCCCCCAGCTACACCCCTGGTTATAATGTATATATAGTCCCCCCCCAGCTACACCCCTGGTTATAATGTATATATAGCCCCCCCAGCTACACCCCTGGTTATAATGTATATATAGTCCCGCCCAGCTACACCCCTGGTTATAATGTATATATAGTCCCCCCCCTCTACACCCCTGGTTATAATGTATATATAGTCCCCCAGCTACACCCCTGGTTATAATGTATATATAGTCCCCCCAGCTACACCCCTGGTTATAATGTATATATAGTCCCCCCCAGCTACACCCCTGGTTATAATGTATATATAGTCCCCCCCAGCTACACCCCTGGTTATAATGTATATATAATCCCCCCCAGCTACACCCCTGGTTATAATGTATATATAGTCCCCCCAGCTACACCCCTGGTTATAATGTGTATATATAGTCCCCCCAGCTACACCCCTGATTATAATCAATATATAGACTCCAAACAAATTTGTAACAAGGGCTGAGAACTGTTTAAGCCACAACTGTCCCCCCATATCATCTAGGCAGCTCCATGATAATACATATACCACTAAGAGAAAAATAAGAGCCTTTAACGCCAATATATATAATATAAAAAGTTAAATCTTTATTATACAGACAATGTACATACTAAAATAGCACAAAGAGAACTCTAGTATAAAAGCGGAGACCGCACCGAGTGTTATAGCCACCAATTAACCAAGGGTAGCTGCATACATGTTAGACTGAGTACCAGATTCACAATTAAGTATACAATCAATACACCATTTAGCTCAAGAGTAAGGAAGGGAGAACAATGTCTCCATAAATAACTAGTTTGAGTAGAAGAGGGGTGCAGTGTATATCGTACTGGATGGTAGTTGAATCAAACAAAAAATGACTAAGATGCAGACTTACCCATAGATGGGATGAAGTGGTATGAAGTGAGAGGTGTCCGCTCCGTAACATAGACCCCGACGCGCGTTTCGCCACGTAGTGCTTCCTCAGGGGGATGTAAGTTAATGTGTGCTGTATTGTTTAATCCCATTTATACTAACCATGCCATGGGATCGTGATGCCATTCAGCGGCGCATCCCAGCTGGGACCGCCGGAAGCGAGGCAATCCCCACATCCGGCTTCCGGCACTGCAGCACATGTCCGGGCTCCCGACGCGTAACGAGAGTTCCGGACATGCGCAATGAGCCATGGGAAGCGAAGGGGGAGAGCGTCGCCGTCAGCCGCCACAGCGGGCATGCGCACAACGGCGCCACAGTCCGGGCATAGAAGTATCCAATGTAGCCGTGACCCTGATGTATCACACCAGCGGATCATCTCGTCCCCATATTATCTATACTAAGCCCCGTAGAATAAAGCCGAATGCACCTGTCATACCCATGTCATTGGTCAGGAGCCACCTATTTGTCTGTACACATGTATCTATGCATATAAAGAGATCTGTATGTATTTACAGTAGAGAGGTCATATAGTGTATATGGAGCAATGTGTGCGTGTGGTGATGTAAAAACGGGGTATATAAAATTACGGCCACCAAACATTTGTGTGTGTGGAGGCGACTAGATGACATTATATGTTATAAATTATACAAAAAATGAAGAAAAAGGGGAACAAAAAAGAAAAAAGAAGGAGAGTTTCAAGTACCTGACGTGACACCAAATACAGTAAAAAGGTACAAACAAAAATATTAGGGGGTACACAAGTGACCCACGTGCATTAACAAACAGAGGAGGCGTAAGCCATACAGTGACAAAAAGACACTGGTATACTGAACGACAAAAAGTGTCGCACAATATTACAGTGAAAGACATAATACATAAGATTAGTGCTTTCAGTCATAAGTATCCCGCATCTCATATAGCAGGATTATTAATTAGGTACATCAATCAATCCCACCCAATACCAATATATAATGTTCATAATACATGATTATGCCATCAATCAGCGTATTATACAAATAATAGTTGAATCATAGTATATATATATTAGGTTGTAGATCCATAACACGCACATCAATAAAAAACGTGATAGCAATGAATAAAACAGTTAAAATATACCCAATAGTATAATAATGGTCACATGCATCAATTAGATACACAAAAACATACATATAAATAGTGACAGTAGTTCACACGGCTCAGTATACCTATCAAAGACCAGACATACATACAATGAAAGACACGGCAGGAAAAAATAGATTATATAATTCCACCCTGTCTGCGTACAGCAAGTACAGTTCAAATATATTGGAGACAGGTAGGCTAATATTGAGCACGCCGTCTCTCAAAGGTCCAATCCGGCTCGATTCACATAGCAGGGCAGCAGATATTAAATATACCACATACGATGCCTAATGAACAGGAAACATATAGAGCAACACAGAATTAAAATACAGAAAATATATACTAAAAAACAAGTCGGTAATAGAGATTGTGAGATAGGTTATTACAGAAATGGAACGAAACTAAGGTTTTCATTAAGGCCCCGTGGTGTCATGGAGCCCAACATGACAATCCATTTGGATTCCCTTTGCGCCAAAACTCTCTTCACATTCCCCCCCCTGATGCCACAATGTATCCTATCAATGCCTTTGACCGAAAATGATTTCGGATTGCAGTCATGATACCTCTTAAAATGCCGAGGTATAGTCTTCAATTGTATCGGATCATCTACCTCACTGGCCCCCAAGATATCACGTATATGTTCTCTAGTACGGATTCTCAGTTCTCGGGAGGTCAGTCCGATGTATATCTTTGGGCACCCACATGTCGCCTGGTAAATCACATGTGTCGTGCTGCATGAAATGTATTCACGAATATTAAAATTGCGTGTTCCATCTGCTGAGGAGAAGCTTGTTGCCCGACAAATATTAGCACATGCTCTGCATTTTCCGCACGGGTAACACCCTTTTCTCGGTCCACGTGAACCAAAGGGTGATACCTGACGGGGGACATAATGGCTTTTTACAAGAAAATCCCTTAGGTTCTTGGCTCGTCTTGCAGTCATCAAGGGTCTCTCAGATAGACTTTGGGCTAAGTGAGGTTCAGACAGGAGAATGGGCCAGTGGTGCTCCAAGATGCTACGCATCTTGTTCCACTGCCCATTGTAAGTGGATATGAAGCGTACCCCAGACTGGTTGTCCGATTGTTTTTTAGGTTTCAGAAGCTCATTCCGTAATGTCGTTTTTGCTCTCCTGTAACCCAACTTAATAGCCCTATTGCTGTATCCTCTATCCATGAATCTATTCCTCAGATCTGCTGATTGGCGTTCGAATAGGGCATCAGAAGAGCAGATCCGCCTCATCCTCAGGAACTGGCCAACCGGGATGGCTTTAATCGTGGATGGAGTATGGGCCGATGAGGCATGCAGCAATGAATTAACCGATGTAGTTTTCCGAAATACATCTGTATGTAGAAAACCCTGATTATCAGAAAAGATCCGTATATCCAAGAATTCCACATGATGGCGATGGTATTTATATGTAAGCTTGATATTGAATGGATTTACATTCAATTGCTGCATGAAACTCATCAGGCCAGACTCCGATCCCTGCCAAATAAAGAAAATATCATCAATATATCGCAGCCACAGGTGCACCTGGTCGGCAGCGCGAACGCCGTCCCCCAGAAAAACCTGTCTCTCCCAGAGCCCGAGGAACAGGTTCGCGTAGGACGGCGCGCACGCCGCCCCCATCGCCGTGCCCCGTCGCTGCAAATAGAAACAATCCTTGAATACAAAAAAATTATGACTTAAAATAAATTGTAGTAATTCAAGAATAAAGTCACACAGTTGACCATCCCGGTTACCAGTCCCCAGGAAGAAGCGGACCGCCTCCAGTCCATCCTGATGCTTAATGCTCGTGTAGAGTGACTCGATGTCTGCAGTCACAAGATACATATCTGGTTCCACCTGGATACCACTGACCCTACCGAGGACGTCCATCGTGTCCCTGACATAGGAAGGTAAGTCATATACCATAGGTTTCAAATAGTGATCAATGAATTTACATATAGGATCGCATAATCCCTCTATCCCGGATATATAGTCCCCCAGCTACACCCCTGGTTATAATGTATATATAGTCCCCCCAGCTACACCCCTGGTTATAATGTATATATAGCCCCCCAGCTACACCCCTGGTTATAATGTATATATAGTCCCCCCCCAGCTACACCCCTGGTTATAATGTATATATATATAGTCCCCCCCCAGCTACACCCCTGGTTATAATGTATATATAGCCCCCCCAGCTACACTCCTGGTTATAAGGTATATATAGTCCCCCCCAGCTACACCCCTGGTTATAATGTATATATAGTCCCCCCCAGCTACAACCCTGATTATAATGTATATATAGTCCCCCCCAGCCACACCCCTGGTTATAATGTATATATAGTCCCCCCCCAGCTACACCCCTGGTTATAATGTATATATAGTCCCCCCAGCTACACTGCTGGTTATAATGTATATATATAGTCCCCCCAGCTACACCCCTGATTATAATGTATACATAGCCCCCCCAGCTACACCCCTGGTTATAATGTATATATAGTCCCCCCAGCTACACCCCTGGTTATAATGTATATATAGCCCCCCCAGCTACACCCCTGATTATAATGTATATATAGTCCCCCCCAGCTACACCCCTGGTTATAATGTATATATAGTCCCCCCAGCTACACCCCTGATTATAATGTATATATAGTCCCCCCCAGCTACACCCCTGGTTATAATGTGTATATATAGTCCCCCCCCCAGCTACACCCCTGGTTATAATGTATATATAGTCCCCCAGCTACACCCCTGGTTATAATGTATATATAGTCCCCCAGCTACACCCCTGATTATAATGTGTATATAGTCCCCCCAGCTACACCCCTGGCTATAATGTGTATATATATAGTCCCCCCCAGCTACACCCCTGGTTATAATGTATATATAGTCCCCCAGCTACATTTCTGGTTATAAGGTATATATAGTCCCCCCCAGCTACACCCCTGGTTATAATGTATATATAGTCCCCCAGCTACACCCCTGGTTATAATGTATATATAGTCCCCCAGCTACACCCCTGGTTATAATGTATATATAGTCCCCCCCCAGCTACACTTCTGGTTATAATGTATATATAGTCCCCCCCAGCTACACTTCTGGTTATAATGTATATATAGTCCCCCCCAGCTACACCCCTGGTTATAATGTATATATAGTCCCCCCCAGCTACACCCCTGGTTATAATGTATTTATAGTCCCCCCAGCTACACCCCTGGTTATAATGTATATATAGTCCCCCAGCTACACCCCTGATTATAATGTGTATATAGTCCCCCAGCTACACCCCTGGTTATAATGTATATATAGCCCCCCCAGCTACACCCCTGGTTATAATGTATATATAGTCCCGCAGCTACACCCCTGATTATAATGTGTATATAGTCCCCCCAGCTACACCCCTGGTTATAATGTATATATAGTCCCACCCAGCTACACCCCTGGTTATAATGTATATATAGTCCCCCAGCTACACTTCTGGTTATAATGTATATATAGTCCCCCAGCTACACCCCTGGTTATAATGTATATATAGTCCCCCCCCAGCTACACCCCTGGTTATAATGTATATATAGCCCCCCCAGCTACACCCCTGGTTATAATGTATATATAGTCCCGCCCAGCTACACCCCTGGTTATAATGTATATATAGTCCCCCCCCTCTACACCCCTGGTTATAATGTATATATAGTCCCCCAGCTACACCCCTGGTTATAATGTATATATAGTCCCCCCAGCTACACCCCTGGTTATAATGTATATATAGTCCCCCCCAGCTACACCCCTGGTTATAATGTATATATAGTCCCCCCCAGCTACACCCCTGGTTATAATGTATATATAATCCCCCCCAGCTACACCCCTGGTTATAATGTATATATAGTCCCCCCAGCTACACCCCTGGTTATAATGTGTATATATAGTCCCCCCAGCTACACCCCTGATTATAATGTATATATAGCCCCCCCAGCTACACCCCTGGTTATAATGTATATATAGTCCCCCCAGCTACACCCCTGGTTAAAATGCATATATGGTCCCCCCCAGCTACACCCCTGGTTATAATGTTTATATAGTCCCCCCCAGCTACACCCCTGGTTATAATGTGTATATATAGTCCCCCCAGCTACACCCCTGATTATAATGTATATATAGCCCCCCCAGCTACACCCCTGGTTATAATGTATATATAGTCCCCCCAGCTACACCCCTGGTTACAATGCATATATAGTCCCCCCCCGCTACACCCCTGGTTATAATGTATATATAGTCCCCCAGCTACACCCCTGGTTATAATGTATATATAGTCCCACAGCTACACCCCTGATTATAATGTGTATATAGTCCCCCAGCTACACCCCTGGTTATAATGTATATATAGCCCCCCCAGCTACACCCCTGGTTATAATGTATATATAGTCCCCCAGCTACACCCCTGGTTATAATGTATATATAGTCCCCCAGCTACACCCCTGATTATAATGTGTATATAGTCCCCCCAGCTACACCCCTGGTTATAATGTATATATAGTCCCCCCCAGCTACACCCCTGGTTATAATGTATATATAGTCCCCCAGCTACACTTCTGGTTATAATGTATATATAGTCCACCCAGCTACACCCCTGGTTATAATGTATATATAGTCCCCCAGCTACACCCCTGGTTTAATGTATATATAGTCCCCCCCAGCTACACCCCTGATTATAATGTGTATATATAGTCCCCCCCCCAGCTACACCCCTGGTTATAATGTATATATAGTCCCCCAGCTACACCCCTGTTTATAATGTATATATAGTCCCCCCCAGCTACACCCCTGGTTATAATGTGTATATATAGTCCCCCCCAGCTACACCCCTGGTTATAATGTATATATAGTCCCCCAGCTACACCCCTGGTTATAATGTATATATAGTCCCCCAGCTACACCCCTGATTATAATGTGTATTTAGTCCCCCCAGCTACACCCCTGGTTATAATGTATATATAGTCCCCCAGCTACACCCCTGATTATAATGTGTATATAGTCCCCCCCCCAGCTAAACCCCTGGTTATAATGTATATATAGTCCCCCAGCTACATTTCTGGTTATAATGTATATATAGTCCCCCAGCTACACCCCTGGTTATAATGTATATATAGTCCCCCAGCCACACCCCTGGTTATAATGTACATATAGTCCCCCCCAGCTACACCCCTGGTCATAATGTATATATAGTCCCCCCCAGCTACACCCCTGGTTATAATGTATATATAGTCCCCCAGCTACACCCCTGATTATAATGTGTATTTAGTCCCCCAGCTACACCCCTGGTTATAATGTATATATAGCCCCCCCAGCTACACCCCTGGTTATAATGTATATATAGTCCCCCAGCTACACCCCTGGTTATAATGTATATATAGTCCACCCCAGCTACACCCCTGGTTATAATGTATATATAGTCCCCCCAGCTACACCCCTGGTTATAATGTATATATAGTCCCCCAGCTACACCCCTGGTTATAATGTATATATAGTCCCGCAGCTACACCCCTGATTATAATGTGTATATAGTCCCCCCAGCTACACCCCTGGTTATAATGTATATATAGTCCCACCCAGCTACACCCCTGTTTATAATGTATATATAGTCCCCCAGCTACACTTCTGGTTATAATGTATATATAGTCCCCCAGCTACACCCCTGGTTATAATGTATATATAGTCCCCCCCCAGCTACACCCCTGGTTATAATGTATATATAGCCCCCCCAGCTACACCCCTGGTTATAATGTATATATAGTCCCCCCCCAGCTACACCCCTGGTTATAATGTATATATAGTCCCCCCCAGCTACACCCCTGGTTATAATGTATATATAGTCCCCCAGCTACATTTCTGGTTATAATGTATATATAGTCCCCCAGCTACACCCCTGGTTATAATGTATATATAGTCCCCCAGCTACACCCCTGGTTATAATGTATATATAGTCCCCCCCAGCTACACTTCTGGTTATAATGTATATATAGTCCCCCCCAGCTACACTTCTGGTTATAATGTATATATAGTCCCCCCCAGCTACACCCCTGGTTATAATGTATATATAGTCCCCCCCAGCTACACCCCTGGTTATAATGTATTTATAGTCCCCCCAGCTACACCCCTGGTTATAATGTATATATAGTCCCCCAGCTACACCCCTGATTATAATGTGTATATAGTCCCCCAGCTACACCCCTGGTTATAATGTATATATAGCCCCCCCAGCTACACCCCTGGTTATAATGTATATATAGTCCCGCAGCTACACCCCTGATTATAATGTGTATATAGTCCCCCCAGCTACACCCCTGGTTATAATGTATATATAGTCCCACCCAGCTACACCCCTGGTTATAATGTATATATAGTCCCCCAGCTACACTTCTGGTTATAATGTATATATAGTCCCCCAGCTACACCCCTGGTTATAATGTATATATAGTCCCCCCCCAGCTACACCCCTGGTTATAATGTATATATAGCCCCCCCAGCTACACCCCTGGTTATAATGTATATATAGTCCCGCCCAGCTACACCCCTGGTTATAATGTATATATAGTCCCCCCCCTCTACACCCCTGGTTATAATGTATATATAGTCCCCCAGCTACACCCCTGGTTATAATGTATATATAGTCCCCCCAGCTACACCCCTGGTTATAATGTATATATAGTCCCCCCCAGCTACACCCCTGGTTATAATGTATATATAGTCCCCCCCAGCTACACCCCTGGTTATAATGTATATATAATCCCCCCCAGCTACACCCCTGGTTATAATGTATATATAGTCCCCCCCAGCTACACCCCTGGTTATAATGTATATATAGTCCCCCCGAGCTACACCCCTGGTTATAATGTATATATAGTCCCCCCAGCTACACCCCTGGTTATAATGTGTATATATAGTCCCCCAGCTACACCCCTGGTTATAATGTATATATAGTCCCCCCAGCTACACCCCTGGTTATAATGTATATATAGTCCCCCCCCCAGCTACACTCCTGGTTATAATGTATATATAGTCCCCCCAGCTACACCCCTGGTTATAATGTATATATAGTCCCCCCCAGCTACACCCCTGGTTATAATGTATATATAGTCCCCCCGAGCTACACCCCTGGTTATAATGTATATATAGTCCCCCCAGCTACACCCCTGGTTATAATGTGTATATATAGTCCCCCCAGCTACACCCCTGATTATAATGTATATATAGCCCCCCCAGCTACACCCCTGGTTATAATGTATATATAGTCCCCCCCAGCTACACCCCTGGTTATAATGTATATATAGTCCCCCCGAGCTACACCCCTGGTTATAATGTATATATAGTCCCCCCAGCTACACCCCTGGTTATAATGTGTATATATAGTCCCCCCAGCTACACCCCTGATTATAATGTATATATAGCCCCCCCAGCTACACCCCTGGTTATAATGTATATATAGTCCCCCCAGCTACACCCCTGGTTAAAATGCATATATAGTCCCCCCCAGCTACACCCCTGGTTATAATGTATATATAGTCCCCCCCAGCTACACCCCTGGTTATAATGTGTATATATAGTCCCCCCAGCTACACCCCTGATTATAATGTATATATAGCCCCCCCAGCTACACCCCTGGTTATAATGTGTATATATAGTCCCCCCAGCTACACCCCTGGTTACAATGCATATATAGTCCCCCCCGCTACACCCCTGGTTATAATGTATATATAGTCCCCCAGCTACACCCCTGGTTATAATGTATATATAGTCCCACAGCTACACCCCTGATTATAATGTGTATATAGTCCCCCAGCTACACCCCTGGTTATAATGTATATATAGCCCCCCAGCTACACCCCTGATTATAATGTGTATATAGTCCCCCCAGCTACACCCCTGGTTATAATGTATATATAGTCCCCCCCAGCTACACCCCTGGTTATAATGTATATATAGTCCCCCAGCTACACTTCTGGTTATAATGTATATATAGTCCACCCAGCTACACCCCTGGTTATAATGTATATATAGTCCCCCAGCTACACCCCTGGTTATAATGTATATATTGTCCCCCCCAGCTACACCCCTGATTATAATGTGTATATATAGTCCCCCCCAGCTACACCCCTGGTTATAATGTATATATAGTCCCCCAGCTACACCCCTGGTTATAATGTATATATAGTCCCCCCCAGCTACACCCCTGATTATAATGTGTATATATAGTCCCCCCCCAGCTACACCCCTGGTTATAATGTGTATATATAGTCCCCCCCCAGCTACACCCCTGGTTATAATGTATATATAGTCCCCCAGCTACACCCCTGGTTATAATGTATATATAGTCCCCCAGCTACACCCCTGATTATAATGTGTATATAGTCCCCCCAGCTACACCCCTGGTTATAATGTATATATAGTCCCCCAGCTACACCCCTGATTATAATGTGTATATAGTCCCCCCCCCCAGCTAAACCCCTGGTTATAATGTATATATGGTCCCCCAGCTACATTTCTGGTTATAATGTATATATAGTCCCCCAGCTACACCCCTGGTTATAATGTATATATAGTCCCCCAGCTACACCCCTGGTTATAATGTACATATAGTCCCCCCCAGCTACACCCCTGGTTATAATGTATATATAGTCCCCCCCAGCTACACCCCTGGTTATAATGTATATATAGTCCCCCAGCTACACCCCTGATTATAATGTGTATTTAGTCCCCCAGCTACACCCCTGGTTATAATGTATATATAGTCCCCCCCAGCTACACCCCTGGTTATAATGTATATATGGTCCCCCAGCTACACCCCTGGTTATAATGTACATATAGTCCCCCCCAGCTACACCCCTGGTTATAATGTATATATAGTCCCCCCCAGCTACACCCCTGGTTATAATGTATATATAGTCCCCCAGCTACACCCCTGATTATAATGTGTATTTAGTCCCCCAGCTACACCCCTGGTTATAATGTATATATAGCCCCCCTGGTTACAATGTATATATTTATAGTCCCCCCCAGCTACACCCCTGGTTATAATGTATATATAGCCCCCCCCCAGCTACAGTCCTGGTTATAAGGTATATATAGTCCCCCCCAGCTACACCCCTGGTTATAATGTATATATAGTTCCCCCCAGCTACACCCCTGGTTATAATGTATATATAGTCCCCCCCAGCTACACCCCTGGTTATAATGTATATATAGTCCCCCCCAGCTACACCCCTGATTATAATGTATATATAGTCCCCCCCAGCTACACCCCTGGTTATAATGTATATATAGTCCCCCCCAGCTACACCCCTGGTTATAATGTATATATAGTCCCCCAGCTACACCCCTGGTTATAATGTATATATAGTCCCCCCAGCTACACCCCTGGTTATAATGTATATATAGCCCCCCAGCTACACCCCTGGTTATAATGTATATATAGTCCCCCCCCAGCTACACCCCTGGTTATAATGTATATATATATAGTCCCCCCCAGCTACACCCCTGGTTATAATGTATATATAGCCCCCCCAGCTACACTCCTGGTTATAAGGTATATATAGTCCCCCCCAGCTACACCCCTGGTTATAATGTATATATAGTCCCCCCCAGCTACACCCCTGATTATAATGTATATATAGTCCCCCCCAGCCACACCCCTGGTTATAATGTATATATAGTCCCCCCCCAGCTACACCCCTGGTTATAATGTATATATAGTCCCCCCAGCTACACTGCTGGTTATAATGTATATATATAGTCCCCCCAGCTACACCCCTGGTTATAATGTATATATAGTCCCCCCAGCTACACCCCTGGTTATAATGTATATATAGTCCCCCCCAGCTACACCCCTGGTTATAATGTATATATAGTCCCCCAGCTACACTTCTGGTTATAATGTATATATAGTCCCCCAGCTACACCCCTGGTTATAATGTATATATAGTCCCCCAGCTACACCCCTGGTTATAATGTATATATAGTCCCCCAGCTACACTTCTGGTTATAATGTATATATAGTCCCCCAGCTACACCCCTGGTTATATTGTATATATAGCCCCCCCAGCTACACCCCTGGTTAAAATGTATATATAGTCCCCCAGCTACACCCCTGGTTATAATGTATATATAGTCCCCCAGCTACACCCCTGGTTATAATGTATATATAGTCCCCCCCAGCTACACCCCTGGTTATAATGTATATATAGTCCCCCCAGCTACACCCCTGGTTATAATGTATATATAGCCCCCCAGCTACACCGCTGGTTATATTGTATATATAGTCCCCCAGCTACACCCCTGGTTATAATGTATATATAGTCCCCCCCAGCTACACCCCTTGTTATAATGTATATATAGCCCCCCAGCTACACCCCTGGTTATAATGTATATATAGTCCCCCCCAGCTACACCCCTGGTTATAATGTATATATATATATATAGTCCCCCCCAGCTACACCCCTGGTTATAATGTATATATAGCCCCCCCAGCTACACTCCTGGTTATAAGGTATATATAGTCCCCCCCAGCTACACCCCTGGTTATAATGTATATATAGTCCCCCCCAGCTACACCCCTGGTTATAATGTATATATAGTCCCCCCCAGCTACACCCCTGGTTATAATGTATATATAGTCCCCCGCAGCTACACCCCTGATTATAATGTATATATAGTCCCCCCCAGCTACACACCTGGTTATAATGTATATATAGTCCCCCGCAGCTACACCCCTGGTTATAATGTGTATATAGTCCCCCCCAGCTACACCCCTGGTTATAATGTATATATAGTCCCCCCAGCTACACCAATGGTTATAATGTATATATAGTCCCCCGCAGCTACACCCCTGGTTATAATGTATATATAGTCCTCCCCAGCTACACCCCTGGTTATAATGTATATATAGTCCCCCCAGCTACACTCCTGGTTATAATGTATATATATATAGTCCCCCCAGCTACACCCCTGGTTATAATGTATATATAGTCCCCCCCAGCTACACCCCTGGTTATAATGTATATATAGTCCCCCCCAGCTACACCCCTGGTTATAATGTATATTTAGTCCCCCAGCTACACCCCTGGTTATAATGTATATATAGTCCCCCAGCTACTCCCCTGGTTATAATGTATATATAGTCCCCCAGCTACACTTCTGGTTATAATGTATATATAGTCCCCCAGCTACACCCCTGGTAATATTGTGTATATATAGCCCCCCCAGCTACACCGATGGTTATAATGTATATATAGTCCCCCAGCTACACCCCTGGTTATAATGTATATATAGTACCCCCCAGCTACACCCCTGGTTATAATGTATATATAGTCCCGCAGCTACACCCCTGATTATAATGTGTATATAGTCCCCCCAGCTACACCCCTGGTTATAATGTATATATAGTCCCCCCCAGCTACACCCCTGGTTATAATGTATATATAGTCCTGCAGCTACACCCCTGATTATAATGTGTATATAGTCCCCCCCAGCTACACCCCTGGTTATAATGTATATATAGTCCCCCCCAGCTACACCCCTGGTTATAATATATATATAGTCCCCCCCAGCTACACCCCGGGTTATAATGTATATATAGTCCCCCCCAGCTACACCCCTGATTATAATGTATATATAGTCCCCCCAGCTACACCCCTGATTATAATGTATATATAGTCCCCCCCAGCTACACCCCTGGTTATAATGTATATATATAGTCCCCCCAGCTATACCCCTGGTTATAATGTATATATAGCCCCCCAGCTACACCCCTGGTTATAATGTATATATAGTCCCCCCCAGCTACACCCCTGGTTATAATGTATATATAGTCCCCCCCCAGCTACACCCCTGGTTATAATGTATATATAGTCCCCCCCAGCTACACCCCTGGTTATAATGTATATATAGTCCCCCCCAGCTACACCAATGGTTATAATGTATATATTGCCCACCCAGCTACACCCCTGGTTATAATGTATATATAGTCCCCCAGCTACACCCCTGGTTATAATGTATATATAGTCCCCCCCAGCTACACCCCTGGTTATAATGTATATATAGTCCCCCCAGCTACACCCCTGGTTATAATGTATATATAGTCCCCCAGCTACACCCCTGGTTATAATGCATATATAGTCCCCCCCCAGCTACACTCCTGGTTATAATGTATATATAGTCCCCCCAGCTACACCCCTGGTTATAATGTATATATAGTCCCCCAGCTACACTTCTGGTTATAATGTATATATAGCCCCCACAGCTACACCCCTGATTATAATGTATATATAGTCCCCCCCAGCTACACCCCAGGTTATAATGTATATATAGTCCCCCAGCTACACCCCTGATTATAATGTGTATATAGTCCCCCCAGCTACACCCCTGGTTATAATGTATATATAGCCCCCCCAGCTACACCCCTGGTTATAATGTATATATAGTCCCCCAGCTACACCCCTGGTTATAAGGTATATATAGTCCCCCCAGCTACACCCCTGGTTTTAATGTATATATAGTCCCCCCCCAGCTACACCCCTGGTTATAATGTATATATAGTCCCCCAGCTACACCCCTGATTATAATGTATATATAGTCCCCCCCAGCTACACCCCTGGTTATAATGTATATATAGTCCCCCAGCTACACCCCTGGTTATAATGCATATATAGTCCCCCATCTACATCCCTGGTTATAATGTATATATAGTCCCCCAGCTACACCCCTGGTTATAATGTGTATATAGTCCCCCCCAGCTACACCCCTGGTTATAATGTATATATAGTCCCCCCAGCTACACCCCTGGTTATAATGTATATATAGCCCCCCAGCTACACCCCTGGTTATATTGTATATATAGTCCCCCAGCTACACCCCTGGTTATAATGTATATATAGTCCCCCAGCTACACCCCTGGTTATAATGTATATATAGTCCCCCCCAGCTACACCCCTGGTTATAATATATATATAGTCCCCCAGCTACACCCCTGGTTATAATGTATATATAGCCCCCCCAGCTACACCCCTGGTTATAATGTATATATAGTCCCCCAGCTACACCCCTGATTATAATGTATATATAGTCCCCCAGCTACACCCCTGATTATAATGTATATATAGTCCCCCAGCTACACCCCTGGTTATAATGTGTGTATATATAGCCTTCCCAGCTACACCCCTGGTTATAATGTATATATAGTCCCCCAGCTACACCCCTGGTTATAATGTATATATAGTCCCCCAGCTACACCCCTGGTTATAATGTATATATAGTCCCCCCCAGCTACACCCCTGGTTTAAATGTATATATAGTCCCCCCCAGCTACACCCCTGGTTATAATGTATATATAGTCCCCCCCAGCTACACCCCTGATTATAATGTATATATAGTCCCCCAGCTACACCCCTGATTATAATGTATATATAGTCCCCCAGCTACACCCCTGGTTATAATGTATATATAGTCCCCCAGCTACACCCCTGGTTATAATGTATATATAGTCCCCCAGCTACACTTCTGGTTATAATGTATATATAGTCCCCCAGCTACACCCCTGGTTATAATGTATATATAGTCCCCCCCAGCTACACCCCTGATTATAATGTATATATAGTCCCCCAGCTACACCCCTGGTTATAATGTATATATAGTCCCCCAGCTACACCCCTGGTTATAATGTATATATAGTCCCCCCCAGCTACACCCCTGGTTATAATGTATATATAGTCCCCCCCAGCTACACCCCTGATTATAATGTATATATAGTCCCCCAGCTACACCCCTGGTTATAATGTATATATAGTCCCCCAGCTACACCCCTGATTATAATGTATATATAGTCCCCCAGCTACACCCCTGATTATAATTTATATATAGTCCCCCCCAGCTACACCCCTGGTTATAATGTATATATAGTCCCCCCCAGCTACACCCCTGATTATAATGTATATATAGTCCCCCAGCTACACCCCTGGTTATAATGTATATATAGTCCCCCAGCTACACCCCTGATTATAATGTATATATAGTCCCCCAGCTACACCCCTGATTATAATGTATATATAGTCCCCCCAGCTACACCCCTGGTTATAATGTATATATAGTCCCCCAGCTACACCCCTGATTATAATGTATATATAGTCCCCCAGCTACACCCCTGATTATAATGTATATATAGTCCCCCAGCTACACCCCTGGTTATAATGTGTGTATATATAGTCCCCCAGCTACACCCCTGGTTATAATGTATATATAGTCCCCCAGCTACACCCCTGATTATAATGTATATATAGTCCCCCAGCTACACCCCTGATTATAATTTATATATAGTCCCCCCCAGCTACACCCCTGGTTATAATGTATATATAGTCCCCCCCAGCTACACCCCTGATTATAATGTATATATAGTCCCCCAGCTACACCCCTGGTTATAATGTATATATAGTCCCCCAGCTACACCCCTGATTATAATGTATATATAGTCCCCCAGCTACACCCCTGATTATAATGTATATATAGTCCCCCCAGCTACACCCCTGGTTATAATGTATATATAGTCCCCCAGCTACACCCCTGGTTATAATGTATATATAGTCCCCCAGCTACACCCCTGGTTATAATGTATATATAGTCCCCCCCAGCTACACCCCTGGTTATAATGTATATATAGTCCCCCCCAGCTACACCCCTGATTATAATGTATATATAGTCCCCCAGCTACACCCCTGGTTATAATGTATATATAGTCCCCCAGCTACACCCCTGATTATAATGTATATATAGTCCCCCAGCTACACCCCTGATTATAATTTATATATAGTCCCCCCAGCTACACCCCTGGTTATAATGTATATATAGTCCCCCAGCTACACCCCTGGTTATAATTTATATATAGTCCCCCCAGCTACACCCCTGGTTATAATGTATATATAGTCCCCCAGCTACACCCCTGGTTATAATGTATATATAGTCCCCCCCAGCTACACCCCTGGTTATAATGTATATATAGTCCCCCAGCTACACCCCTGGTTATAATGTGTATATATAGCCTTCCCAGCTACACCCCTGGTTATAATGTATATATAGTCCCCGCAGCTACACCCCTGGTTATAATGTATATATAGTCCCCCAGCTACACCCCTGGTTATAATGTATATATAGTCCCCGCAGCTACACCCCTGGTTATAATGTATATATAGTCCCCCAGCTACACCCCTGGTTATAATGTGTATATATAGCCTTCCCAGCTACACCCCTGGTTATAATGTATATATAGTCCCCGCAGCTACACCCCTGGTTATAATGTATATATAGTCCCCCAGCTACAACCCTGATTATAATGTATATATAGTCCCCCCCAGCTACACCCCTGGTTATAATGTATATATAGTCCCCCAGCTACACCCCTGATTATAATGTATATATAGTCCCCCAGCTACACCCCTGATTATAATGTATATATAGTCCCCCAGCTACACCCCTGGTTATAATGTATATATAGTCCCCCAGCTACACCCCTGATTATAATGTATATATAGTCCCCCAGCTACACCCCTGATTATAATGTATATATAGTCCCCCAGCTACACCCCTGGTTATAATGTATATATAGTCCCCCCCAGCTACACCCCTGATTATAATGTATATATAGTCCCCCAGCTACACCCCTGATTATAATGTATATATAGTCCCCCAGCTACACCCCTGGTTATAATGTATATATAGTCCCCCAGCTACACCCCTGGTTATAATGTATATATAGTCCCCCAGCTACACCCCTGGTTATAATGTATATATAGTCCCCCCCAGCTACACCCCTGGTTATAATGTATATATAGTCCCCCCCAGCTACACCCCTGGTTATAATGTATATATAGTCCCCCCCAGCTACACCCCTGATTATAATGTATATATAGTCCCCCAGCTACACCCCTGATTATAATGTATATATAGTCCCCCAGCTACACCCCTGGTTATAATGTATATATAGTCCCCCAGCTACACCCCTGGTTATAATGTATATATAGTCCCCCAGCTACACTTCTGGTTATAATGTATATATAGTCCCCCAGCTACACCCCTGGTTATAATGTATATATAGTCCCCCCCAGCTACACCCCTGATTATAATGTATATATATCCCCCCCAGCTACACCCCTGGTTATAATGTATATATAGTCCCCCAGCTACACCCCTGATTATAATGTATATATAGTCCCCCAGCTACACCCCTGGTTATAATGTATATATAGTCCCCCAGCTACACCCCTGGTTATAATGTATATATAGTCCCCCAGCTACACCCCTGGTTATAATGTATATATAGTCCCCCCCAGCTACACCCCTGGTTATAATGTATATATAGTCCCCCCCAGCTACACCCCTGATTATAATGTATATATAGTCCCCCAGCTACACCCCTGGTTATAATGTGTATATATAGCCTTCCCAGCTACACCCCTGGTTATAATGTATATATAGTCCCCGCAGCTACACCCCTGGTTATAATGTGTATATATAGTCCCCCAGCTACACCCCTGATTATAATGTGTATATAGTCCCCCCAGCTACACCCCTGGTTATAATGTATATATAGCCCCCCCAGCTACACCCCTGGTTATAATGTATATATAGTCCCCCAGCTACACCCCTGGTTATAAGGTATATATAGTCCCCCCCAGCTACACCCCTGGTTTTAATGTATATATAGTCCCCCCCCAGCTACACCCCTGGTTATAATGTATATATAGTCCCCCAGCCACACCCCTGATTATAATGTATATATAGTCCCCCCCAGCTACACCCCTGGTTATAATGTATATATAGTCCCCCAGCTACACCCCTGGTTATAATGCATATATAGTCCCCCATCTACATCCCTGGTTATAATGTATATATAGTCCCCCAGCTACACCCCTGGTTATAATGTGTATATAGTCCCCCAGCTACACCCCTGGTTATAATGTATATATAGCCCCCCAGCTACACCCCTGGTTATATTGTATATATAGTCCCCCAGCTACACCCCTGGTTATAATGTATATATAGTCCCCCAGCTACACCCCTGGTTATAATGTATATATAGTCCCCCAGCTACACCCCTGGTTATAATGTATATATAGTCCCCCAGCTACTCCCCTGGTTATAATGTATATATAGTCCCCCAGCTACACTTCTGGTTATAATGTATATATAGTCCCCCAGCTACACCCCTGGTAATATTGTGTATATATAGCCCCCCCAGCTACACCGATGGTTATACTGTATATATAGTCCCCCAGCTACACCCCTGGTTATAATGTATATATAGTCCCCCCAGCTACACCCCTGGTTATAATGTATATATAGTCCCGCAGCTACACCCCTGATTATAATGTGTATATAGTCCCCCCAGCTACACCCCTGGTTATAATGTATATATAGTCCCCCCCAGCTACACCCCTGGTTATAATGTATATATAGTTCCGCAGCTACACCCCTGATTATAATGTGTATATAGTCCCCCCCCAGCTACACCCCTGGTTATAATGTATATATAGTCCCCCCCAGCTACACCCCTGGTTATAATGTATATATAGTCCCCCCCCAGCTACACCCCGGGTTATAATGTATATATAGTCCCCCCCAGCTACACCCCTGGTTATAATGTATATATAGTCCCCCCAGCTACACCCCTGATTATAATGTATATATAGTCCCCCCCAGCTACACCCCTGGTTATAATGTATATATATAGTCCCCCCAGCTATACCCCTGGTTATAATGTATATATAGCCCCCCAGCTACACCCCTGGTTATAATGTATATATAGTCCCCCCCAGCTACACCCCTGGTTATAATGTATATATAGTCCCCCCCCAGCTACACCCCTGGTTATAATGTATATATAGCCCCCCCCAGCTACACCCCTGGTTATAATGTATATATAGTCCCCCCCAGCTACACCAATGGTTATAATGTATATATTGCCCCCCCAGCTACACCCCTGGTTATAATGTATATATAGTCCACCAGCTACACCCCTGGTTATAATGTATATATAGTCCCCCCCAGCTACACCCCTGGTTATAATGTATATATAGTCCCCCCAGCTACACCCCTGGTTATAATGTATATATAGTCCCCCAGCTACACCCCTGGTTATAATGTATATATAGTCCCCCCCCAGCTACACCCCTGGTTATAATGTATATATAGTCCCCCCAGCTACACCCCTGGTTATAATGTATATATAGTCCCCCAGCTACACTTCTGGTTATAATGTATATATAGCCCCCACAGCTACACCCCTGATTATAATGTATATATAGTCCCCCCCAGCTACACCCCTGGTTATAATGTATATATAGTCCCCCAGCTACACCCCTGATTATAATGTGTATATAGTCCCCCCAGCTACACCCCTGGTTATAATGTATATATAGCCCCCCCAGCTACACCCCTGGTTATAAGGTATATATAGTCCCCCCCAGCTACACCCCTGGTTTTAATGTATATATAGTCCCCCCCCAGCTACACCTCTGGTTATAATGTATATATAGTCCCCCAGCTACACCCCTGATTATAATGTATATATAGTCCCCCCCAGCTACACCCCTGGTTATAATGTATATATAGTCCCCCAGCTACACCCCTGGTTATAATGCATATATAGTCCCCCATCTACATCCCTGGTTATAATGTATATATAGTCCCCCAGCTACACCCCTGGTTATAATGTGTATATAGTCCCCCCCAGCTACACCCCTGGTTATAATGTATATATAGTCCCCCCAGCTACACCCCTGGTTATAATGTATATATAGTCCCCCAGCTACACCCCTGGTTATATTGTATATATAGTCCCCCAGCTACACCCCTGGTTATAATGTATATATAGTCCCCCAGCTACACCCCTGGTTATAATGTATATATAGTCCCCCCCAGCTACACCCCTGGTTATAATGTATATATAGTCCCCCAGCTACACCCCTGGTTATAATGTGTATATAGTCCCCCCCAGCTACACCCCTGGTTATAATGTATATATAGTCCCCCCAGCTACACCCCTGGTTATAATGTATATATAGTCCCCCAGCTACACCCCTGGTTATATTGTATATATAGTCCCCCAGCTACACCCCTGGTTATAATGTATATATAGTCCCCCAGCTACACCCCTGGTTATAATGTATATATAGTCCCCCCCAGCTACACCCCTGGTTATAATGTATATATAGTCCCCCAGCTACACCCCTGGTTATAATGTATATATAGCCCCCCCAGCTACACCCCTGGTTATAATGTATATATAGTCCCCCAGCTACACCCCTGATTATAATGTATATATAGTCCCCCAGCTACACCCCTGATTATAATGTATATATAGTCCCCCAGCTACACCCCTGGTTATAATGTGTGTATATATAGCCTTCCCAGCTACACCCCTGGTTATAATGTATATATAGTCCCCCAGCTACACCCCTGGTTATAATGTATATATAGTCCCCCAGCTACACCCCTGGTTATAATGTATATATAGTCCCCCCCAGCTACACCCCTGGTTATAATGTATATATAGTCCCCCCCAGCTACACCCCTGGTTATAATGTATATATAGTCCCCCCCAGCTACACCCCTGATTATAATGTATATATAGTCCCCCAGCTACACCCCTGATTATAATGTATATATAGTCCCCCAGCTACACCCCTGGTTATAATGTATATATAGTCCCCCAGCTACACCCCTGGTTATAATGTATATATAGTCCCCCAGCTACACTTCTGGTTATAATGTATATATAGTCCCCCAGCTACACCCCTGGTTATAATGTATATATAGTCCCCCCCAGCTACACCCCTGATTATAATGTATATATAGTCCCCCAGCTACACCCCTGGTTATAATGTATATATAGTCCCCCAGCTACACCCCTGGTTATAATGTATATATAGTCCCCCCCAGCTACACCCCTGGTTATAATGTATATATAGTCCCCCCAGCTACACCCCTGGTTATAATGTATATATAGCCCCCCAGCTACACCCCTGGTTATATTGTATATATAGTCCCCCAGCTACACCCCTGGTTATAATGTATATATAGTCCCCCAGCTACACTTCTGGTTATAATGTATATATAGTCCCCCAGCTACACCCCTGGTTATAATGTATATATAGTCCCCCCCAGCTACACCCCTGATTATAATGTATATATAGTCCCCCAGCTACACCCCTGGTTATAATGTATATATAGTCCCCCAGCTACACCCCTGGTTATAATGTATATATAGTCCCCCCCAGCTACACCCCTGATTATAATGTATATATAGTCCCCCAGCTACACCCCTGGTTATAATGTATGTATAGTCCCCCAGCTACACCCCTGGTTATAATGTATATATAGTCCCCCCCAGCTACACCCCTGGTTATAATGTATATATAGTCCCCCCAGCTACACCCCTGGTTATAATGTATATATAGCCCCCCAGCTACACCCCTGGTTATATTGTATATATAGTCCCCCAGCTACACCCCTGGTTATAATGTATATATAGTCCCCCCCAGCTACACCCCTGATTATAATGTATATATAGTCCCCCAGCTACACCCCTGATTATAATGTATATATAGTCCCCCAGCTACACCCCTGGTTATAATGTATATATAGTCCCCCAGCTACACCCCTGGTTATAATGTATATATAGTCCCCCAGCTACACTTCTGGTTATAATGTATATATAGTCCCCCAGCTACACCCCTGGTTATAATGTATATATAGTCCCCCCCCAGCTACACCCCTGATTATAATGTATATATAGTCCCCCAGCTACACCCCTGGTTATAATGTATGTATAGTCCCCCAGCTACACCCCTGGTTATAATGTATATATAGTCCCCCCCAGCTACACCCCTGGTTATAATGTATATATAGTCCCCCCAGCTACACCCCTGGTTATAATGTATATATAGCCCCCCAGCTACACCCCTGGTTATATTGTATATATAGTCCCCCAGCTACACCCCTGGTTATAATGTATATATAGTCCCCCCCAGCTACACCCCTGATTATAATGTATATATAGTCCCCCAGCTACACCCCTGATTATAATGTATATATAGTCCCCCAGCTACACCCCTGGTTATAATGTATATATAGTCCCCCAGCTACACCCCTGGTTATAATGTATATATAGTCCCCCAGCTACACTTCTGGTTATAATGTATATATAGTCCCCCAGCTACACCCCTGGTTATAATGTATATATAGTCCCCCCCAGCTACACCCCTGATTATAATGTATATATAGTCCCCCAGCTACACCCCTGGTTATAATGTATATATAGTCCCCCAGCTACACCCCTGGTTATAATGTATATATAGTCCCCCCCAGCTACACCCCTGGTTATAATGTATATATAGTCCCCCCCAGCTACACCCCTGATTATAATGTATATATAGTCCCCCAGCTACACCCCTGGTTATAATGTATATATAGTCCCCCAGCTACACCCCTGATTATAATGTATATATAGTCCCCCAGCTACACCCCTGATTATAATGTATATATAGTCCCCCCAGCTACACCCCTGGTTATAATGTATATATAGTCCCCCAGCTACACCCCTGGTTATAATGTATATATAGTCCCCCAGCTACACCCCTGGTTATAATGTATATATAGTCCCCCAGCTACACTTCTGGTTATAATGTATATATAGTCCCCCAGCTACACCCCTGGTTATAATGTGTATATAGTCCCCCCAGCTACACCCCTTATTATAATGTATATATAGTCCCCCAGCTACACCCCTGGTTATAATGTATATATAGTCCCCCAGCTACACCCCTGGTTATAATGTATATATAGTCCCCCAGCTACACCCCTGGTTATAATGTATATATAGTCCCCCCCAGCTACACCCCTGTTTATAATGTATATATAGTCCCCCCCAGCTACACCCCTGATTATAATGTATATATAGTCCCCCAGCTACACCCCTGGTTATAATGTATATATAGTCCCCCAGCTACACCCCTGATTATAATTTATATATAGTCCCCCAGCTACACCCCTGATTATAATTTATATATAGTCCCCCAGCTACACCCCTGGTTATAATGTATATATAGTCCCCCAGCTACACCCCTGGTTATAATGTATATATAGTCCCCGCAGCTACACCCCTGGTTATAATGTATATATAGTCCCCCAGCTACACCCCTGGTTATAATGTATATATAGTCCCCGCAGCTACACCGCTGGTTATAATGTATATATAGTCCCCCAGCTACACCCCTGGTTATAATGTGTATATATAGCCTTCCCAGCTACACCCCTGGTTATAATGTATATATAGTCCCCCAGCTACACCCCTGATTATAATGTATATATAGTCCCCCCCAGCTACACCCCTGGTTATAATGTATATATAGTCCCCCAGCTACACCCCTGATTATAATGTATATATAGTCCCCCAGCTACACCCCTGATTATAATGTATATATAGTCCCCCAGCTACACCCCTGGTTATAATGTATATATAGTCCCCCAGCTACACCCCTGGTTATAATGTATATATAGTCCCCGCAGCTACACCCCTGGTTATAATGTATATATAGTCCCCCAGCTACACCCCTGGTTATAATGTATATATAGTCCCCGCAGCTACACCCCTGGTTATAATGTATATATAGTCCCGGAGAGGGGACAGGTGGGGGCGGGGCGGGGGCCCGGAGAGGGGACAGTTGGGGGCGGGGGCCCGGAGAGGAGGCGGTGTCTAGTAAATTAGGAAGGACTTTGTTCTCCGGATCGCAGCGCCTTCTCTCCCCGGACCCGCGGTGTTGTCAGGTGAGGTGTTTTTGCCGCTTCTCTCCCCGGAGCCGGCGCTGCTGTCTGGTGAGGTGTTTTTGCCGCTTCTCTCCCGGACTTTTCTTTATTGTCAGGAGTTTTCTGTTTTGAATCTTTATATAATTATTTGATATCGGGCCCAGGGAACCTGAGGAAACGCGTAACATAGATGTCCCCACCCCTCCTCAACAGTGGAGCAGCCCATACACGTTAGAGAGAAGTCAGTGGGACTGGCCGATTACCTGATGTGTGGGGGTGTCCAACTCTCCCTAATGCCACATGTCAAGTGAAAAGACTTTGTCCCGCAGGAGATAAGCGGCTGCCAGAGGGGGGGGGGGTGATCGGACTCTGGCACTGACTTATTCCCTTCTATCTAGTGCCCATTTTGGGTGGAGCGTCCATGTGTATGGGAGGGGGGTAAATATGAGGAAAGACTGAACGAGGAAACGCCGGAGATGAACGAGCAAACGTCTTTAGGGCCAATTCACACTGAGGTTTTTTTTATGTGGAAAACGCACCAATAAAACGACTGAAAATGCCTCCTGATTTCAATGGGAGGCGGAGGCGTTTTTTCCCGCGAGGAAAAAGAAGTGACATGCCCTATCCTCAGGCGTTTATGCCTCTGACCTCCCATTGACATCAATGGGCGGCAGAGAAAGCGTATTTCACGGCGCTCAATGGCCGCGGGCAAAAAATGCTGCGATAAGTATAGCGAAAATCAGCGTGCAGGGAGAGGAAAATCTGTCCTATGTTCACACGGAGTATTTTGGGGGAGGAATATCTGCCTCAAAGCTCCAAACGGAACTTTGAGGCAGATATTCCTCCCCCAAAATACTCCGTGTGAATAGCAATTATCGCGCCGTTTTTCGCCCGCGGCCATTGAGCGCCGCGGGCAGAAAACACGCTTTCTCTGCCTCCCATTGAAGTCAATGGGAGGTCGGAGGCGGAAGCGCCCGAAGATAGGGCATGTCGCTTCTTTTTCCCGCGAGGCAGTTTTACTGCTCGCGGGAAAAAGACGCCGACGCCTCCCATTGAAATCAATGGGAGGCGTTCTCGGGCCGTTTCTGCCGAGTTTTGCGACGCGGTTTCCGCGTCAAAAAACTCGGCAAAAGACCCCGTGTGAACATTACTGCCCCCTTCATAGATCACCTCGCAGCCCTGGATGTGACTGGAGTATAAGACATGAGGTAACATAGGAACAGCACAAGGTGCATAAAATGTACAGAGTGACCCCTGTAAAGCTGTTTAGGGGTGAGACGTCCGTCCGTGGGGTCATGTTATGCAGGTGGTGACTGAAAACTGCTTATGACAGATTAGAGAGTGGGGGCTTCATTACACGCTGCTCCACGTAGCTCCAGACACCAGAGTGAGATATATAAATATAAAAACAGTAGATTGTATTCACGGTGGCTCAGTGGTTAGCACTATTGCCTGCAGCGCTGGGGTCCTGGGTTCAAATCCAACATCTGCATGGAGCTTGTATGTTCTCCCCGTGTTTGCGTGGGTTCCCTCCCACACTCCAATAGGGAATTTAGATTGTGAGCCCCAGTGAGGACAGTAAAAAAGAGGACCTCTGTACAGCGCTGCGTAATATGTTGGTGCTATATAAGTAACTGAAATAATAATATTCACCTGTCCTACAGTCATCCTCCCCCAGCCTGACATGTCTGATAACAGAGAACAATAGATTGTATTCACCTGTCCTACAGTCATCCTCCCGCCCAGCCTGACATGTCTGATAACAGAGAACAATAGATTGTATTCACCTGTCCTACAGTCATCCTCCCCCAGCCTGACATGTCTGATAACAGAGAACAATAGATTGTATTCACCTGTCCTACAGTCATCCTCCCGCCCAGCCTGACATGTCTGATAACAGAGAACAATAGATTGTATTCACCTGTCCTACAGTCATCCTCCCCCAGTCTGACATGTCTGATAACAGAGAACAATAGATTGTATTCCCCTGTCCTACAGTCATCCTCTCCCAGCCTGACATGTCTGATAACAGAGAACAATAGATTGTATTCCCCTGTCCTACAGTCATCCTCCCCCAGTCTGACATGTCTGATAACAGAGAACAATAGATTGTATTCACCTGTCCTACAGTCATCCTCCCCCCAGCCTGACATGTCTGATAACAGAGAACAATAGATTGTATTCACCTGTCCTACAGTCATCCTCCCCCAGCCTGACATGTCTGATAATAGTGAACAATAGATTGTATTCACCTGTCCTACAGTCATCCTCCCCCAGCCTGACATGTCTGATAACAGAGAACAATAGATTGTATTCACCTGTCCTACAGTCATCCTCCCCCAGCCTGACATGTCTGATAACAGAGAACAATAGATTGTATTCACCTGTCCTACAGTCATCCTCCCCCAGCCTGACATGTCTGATAACAGAGAACAATAGATTGTATTCACCTGTCCTACAGTCATCCTCCCCCAGCCTGACATGTCTGATAACAGAGAACAATAGATTGTATTCACCTGTCCTACAGTCATCCTCCCCCCAGCCTGACATGTCTGATAACAGAGAACAATAGATTGTATTCACCTGTCCTACAGTCATCCTCCCCCAGCCTGACATGTCTGATAACAGAGAACAATAGATTGTATTCACCTGTCCTACAGTCATCCTCCCCCCAGCCTGACATGTCTGATAACAGAGAACAATAGATTGTATTCACCTGTCCTACAGTCATCCTCCCCCAGCCTGACATGTCTGATAACAGAGAACAATAGATTGTATACACCTGTCCTACAGTCATCCTCCCCCAGCCTGACATGTCTGATAACAGAGAACAATAGATTGTATTCACCTGTCCTACTGTCATCCTCCCCCAGCCTGACATGTCTGATAACAGAGAACAATAGATTGTATTCACCTGTCCTACAGTCATCCTTCCCCAGCCTGACATGTCTGATAACAGAGAATAATAGCCTGTATTTCTTAGTCGGTGACTACTCTGTAGGATCTGGGACTTATGGGGCATCTTCCTGCGGCGGTTGTGATTTGATATTCTGTGGTGATCGTTCTACTCTAGTCACACATAAAGCTTTCCTCCTCTTCTTGGCCGCTGTGGGGTGACGTCTTCTCTCTTGCAGGAATGATGAAGCAGCTGGTGGATAATGAGGTCTTCAGGGCGTTCGCCACTTACGCCTCCATTGTCCTTGTTAAAATGATGTTAATGAGCGTGATGACGTCTTTCTACAGAATCACCCGGAAGGTAATCACCGCACCCCTGGACTCGCTGCATGTGGGGGGCTCTAGGGGTAGGACAAAGAGGCAGAAGTTTCTCAGTCCAGGGCATGGGGCCACACAGGGAGAAAAGGGATTCTAGGTGTAAGACATGCGGAAGGAGGTTCTAAGTGTCTGATTTGGTGCTTCTCGCTGTGTAACATGGGGGTTCTAGGTGTAGGACCTGAGGACGGGGTTCTAGGCGTGGGACATGGGGGCAGGGGTTCTAGGTGTAGGTCTTGTGGACAGGGGGTTCTAGGTGTAGGGCACGGGGTTGTAGGTGTAGGACCTGAGGACGGGGTTCTAGGTGTAGGGCATGGGGTGCTAGGTGTAGGACCTGTAGATGGGGTTCTCCTTTAGGACCTGAGGGCGGGGTTCTAGGTGTGGGACTTGGGAGTGGTAGAAAGGATTGACTGGAACAATCACTGTAAAAACTTTTATGTGGTCATTTTCTTCACAAAGGGTCCTCCCATCCCGGCTACAGTGGGGCCCTAGGATCAGGATACCAGTAGATGTTATATTGGGGCCCTAGGATCAGGATACCAGTAGATGTTATATTGGGGAAATGTCAGGGAGCTGCCATTCCCCTTCACCAGGGCAAATAATCATTCTGTTGCCCTAGTCCTGTATCTAAATACCCGGCCAGAGAAAAATGCCCCCCAGCTGCATCCCTGTACGTAACCCTGTATGTAACCCTGTATGTAACCCACTATACGCCCCTGTATGTAACCCTGTATACGCCCCTGTATGTAACCCACTATACGCCCCTGTATGTAACCCACTATACGCCCTTGTATGTAACCCTGTATACACCCCTGTATGTAACCCACTATACGCCCCTGTATGTAACCCACTATACGCCCCTGTATGTAACCCTGTATACACACCTGTATGTAACCCACTATACGCCATTGTATGTAACCCACTATACGCCCCTGTATGTAACCCACTATACGCCCCTGTATGTAACCCTGTATACACCCCTGTATGTAACCCACTATACGCCCCTGTATGTAACCCACTATACGCCCTTGTATGTAACCCACTATACACCCCTGTATGTAACCCACTATACGCCCCTGTATGTAACCCACTATACGCCCCTGTATGTAACCCACTATACGCCCTTGTATGTAACCCACTATACACCCCTGTATGTAACCCACTATACGCCCCTGTATGTAACCCACTATACACCCCTGTATGTAACCCACTATACGCCCCTGTAAGTAACCCACTATACCCCCCTGTATGTAACCCAGTATACACCCCTGTATGTAACACACTATACGCCCCTGTACGTAACCCTGTATAACCCCTGTATGTAACCCACTATACGCCTCTGTATGTAACCCACTATACGCCCCTGTATATAACCCACTATACTCCCCTGTATGTAACCAACTATACGCCCTTGTATGTAACCCACTATACGCCCCTGTATGTAACCCACTATACGCCCCTGTATGTAACCCACTATACACCCCTGTATGTAACCCACTATACACCCCTGTATGTAACCCTGTATACACCCCTGTATGTAACCCACTATACGCCACTGTATGTAACCCACTATACGCCCCTGTACGTAACCCTGTATAACCCCTGTATGTAACCCACTATACGCCCCTGTATATAACCCACTATACACTCCTGTATGTAACCCACTATACACCCCTGTATGTAACCCACTATACACCCCTGTATGTAACCCACTATACACCCCTGTATGTAACCCTGTATACACCCCCTGTATGTAACCCACTATACGCCCCTGTATGTAACCCACTATACGCCCCTGTACGTAACCCTGTATAACCCCTGTATGTAACCCACTATACGCCCCTGTATACACCCCTGTATGTAACCCACTATACGCCCCTTTATGTAACCCGGTATACACCCCTGTATGTAACCCACTATACTCCCCTGTATGTAACCCAGTATACACCCCTAAACCCCTGTATACACCCCTGTATGTAACCCTGTATACACCCCTGTATGTAACCCTATATACACCCCTTTATGTAACCCTGAATACACCCCTGTATGTAACCCAGTATATGCCCCTGTACGTAACCCTGTATATGCCCCTGTACGTAACCCTGTATGTAACCCACTATAAGCCCCTGTATGTATCCCAGTATATGCCCCTGTACGTAACACTGTATACACCCCTGTATGTAACCCAGTATACACCCCTGTATGGAACAGAGTATACACCCCTGTCTGTAACCCACTATACGCCCCTATACGTAACCCTGTATATAACCCAATATATGCCCCTGTACGTAACCTTGTATGTAACCCACTATAGCCCCTGTATGTAACCCACTATAGCCCCTGTATGTAACCCACTATACACCCCTGTATGTAACCCACTATACGCCCCTGTATACACCCCTGTATGTAACCCACTATACGCCCCTGTATGTAACCCACTATATGCCCCTGTATGTAACCCACTATACGCCCCTGTATGTAACCCACTATACGCCTCTGTATATAACCCTGTATGTAACCCATTATACACCCGTGTGTAACCCACTGTACGCCCCTGTATGTAACCCACTATACGCCTCTTGTATGTAACCCAGTATACACCCCTGTATGTAACCCAGTATACAACCCTGTATGTAACCCTGTATACACCCCTGTCTGTAACCCACTATACGCCCTATATGTGACCCTGTATATAACCCAGTATATGCCCCTGTACGTAACCTTGTATGTAACCCACTATGGACCCTGTATGTAACCCACTATAGCCCCTGTATGTAACCCACTATACGCCCCTGTATGTAACCCACTATACGCCTCTGTATATAACCCTGTATGTAACCCATTATACACCCGTGTGTAACCCACTGTACGCCCCTGTATGTAACCCACTATACGCCTCTTGTATGTAACCCAGTATACACCCCTGTATGTAACCCAGTATACAACCCTGTATGTAACCCTGTATACACCCCTGTCTGTAACCCACTATACGCCCTATATGTGACCCTGTATATAACCCAGTATATGCCCCTGTACGTAACCTTGTATGTAACCCACTATGGACCCTGTATGTAACCCACTATAGCCCCTGTATGTAACCCACTATACGCCCCTGTATGTAACCCACTATACGCCTCTGTATATAACCCTGTATGTAACCCATTATACACCCGTGTGTAACCCACTGTACGCCCCTGTATGTAACCCACTATACGCCTCTTGTATGTAACCCCTGTATGTAACCCAGTATACAACCCTGTATGTAACCCACTATACGCCCTATATGTGACCCTGTATATAACCCAGTATATGCCCCTGTACGTAACCCACTATGGCCCCTGTATGTAACCCACTATAGCCCCTGTATGTAACCCACTATACACCCCTGTATGTAACCCACTATACGCCCCTGTATATAACCCTGTATGTAACCCACTATACGCCCCTGTATGTAACCCACTATACGCCCCTGTATATAACCCTGTATGTAACCCATTATACACCCCTGTGTGTAACCCACTGTACGCCCGTATGTAACCCAGTATACACCCCTATATGTAACCGACTATATGCCCCTGTATACACCCCTGTATGTAACTCTGTATACACCCCTATATGTAACCCAGTATACACCCCTGTATGTAACCCACTATACGCCCCTGTATGTAACCCAGTATACTCTCCTGTATGAAATCCAGTATACGCCCCTATATATAACCCTGTATGTAACCCACTGTAAGCCCCTATATGTAACCGGATGTACGCCCCCATGTGTAACCCGACGTACACCCCCGTGTGTAACCTGCCGTACACCCCCGTTTGTAACCCGCTGTACGCCCCCGTGTGTAACCCGCCGTACACCCCCGTTTGTAACCCGCCGTACGCCCCCGTGTGTAACCCGCCGTACGCCCTCATTTGTAACCCGCCGTACGCCCCCATGTGTAACCCGCCGTACACCCCTGTGTGTAACCTGCCGTACGCCCCCGTGTGTAACCCGCCGTACGCCCCCTTGTTTGACCCCATATACGCCCCTCTATATAACCCTGTATGTAACCCTGTTTACGCCCCTTTATGTAACCCACTGTACGCCCTTGTATGTAAACATGTATACGCCCCTGTACAGTAAACACCCCTGTATATAACCCTGTATATGCCCCATGTATAGGCCTCTTGTTACACCGTTATGACAACCTACAAAATAGTCTGTAGCTTCTCAACTACCCATAAATCCCTTGTTTTGCGTTTATATAGTTACCCACAATGCAATGTCCTAGTAATTAAAGCAATGAGCGCATAATAAATAATGGACAATTTTCTGTCGATTTCAGGTTTTTGCTAATCCTGAAGATGCTGCAGCTCAAAGCAGAGGAGGGGACTCCAAGAAATACATCCGAACTGACCAAGAAGTAGAGCGGGTGCGCAGGTAAAAATCACCATCCAAATACATTACATAACGTAGGGGGCGCCCTCATGTCTATCCTCCATCTGTAGTGCTCGTATTCATGTTTCTGCCCCATTTGTGTGCGGTCTCATTGAGTTTCTCCACCATCTGTAGAAGACGGCTTTAGATCCTCCACATGCAGGGGGCGCCCTATTTTCTTCATATGCAGAGGGCGTAGAGGAAATATTCATGTCACACTTCCATCTGCACAGGGTGTCCTTGAGTCTCTCCTCCATCTGCACAGGGTGTCCTTGAGTCTCTCCTCCATCTGCACAGGGTGTCCTTGAGTCTCTCCTCCATCTGCACAGGGTGTCCTTGAGTCTCTCCTCCATCTGCACAGGGTGTCCTTGAGTCTCTCCTCCATCTGCACAGGGTGTCCTTGAGTCTCTCCTCCATCTGCACAGGGTGTCCTTGAGTCTCTCCTCCATCTGCACAGGGTGTCCTTGAGTCTCTCCTCCGTCTGCACAGGGTGTCCTTGAGTCTCTCCTCCGTCTGCACAGGGTGTCCTTGAGTCTCTCCTCCGTCTGCGTAGGGTGTCCTTGAGTCTCTCCATCTGCGTAGCGTGTCCTTGAGTCTCTCCTCCATCTGCGTAGGGTGTCCTTGAGTCTCTCCTCCATCTGCGTAGGGTGTCCTTGAGTCTCTCCTCCATCTGCGTAGGGTGTCCTTGAGTCTCTCCTCCGTCTGCACAGGGTGTCCTTGAGTCTCTCCTCCATCTGCGTAGGGTGTCCTTGAGTCTCTCCTCCATCTGCACAGGGTGTCCTTGAGTCTCTCCTCCATCTGCACAGGGTGTCCTTGAGTCTCTCCTCCATCTGCACAGGGTGTCCTTGAGTCTCTCCTCCATCTGCACAGGGTGTCCTTGAGTCTCTCCTCCATCTGCACAGGGTGTCCTTGAGTCTCTCCTCCGTCTGCACAGGGTGTCCTTGAGTCTCTCCTCCATCTGCGTAGGGTGTCCTTGAGTCTCTCCTCCGTCTGCACAGGGTGTCCTTGAGTCTCTCCTTCATCTGCGTAGCGTGTCCTTGAGTCTCTCCTCCATCTGCGTAGGGTGTCCTTGAGTCTCTCCTCCATCTGCGTAGGGTGTCCTTGAGTCTCTTCTCCGTCTGCACAGGGTGTCCTTGAGTCTCTCCTCCATCTGCGTAGGGTGTCCTTGAGTCTCTCCTTCATCTGCGTAGCGTGTCCTTGAGTCTCTCCTCCATCTCCGTAGGGTGTCCTTGAGTCTCTCCTCCATCTGCACAGGGTGTCCTTGAGTCTCTCCTCCATCTGCGTAGGGTGTCCTTGAGTCTCTCCTCCGTCTGCGTAGGGTGGCCTTGAGTCTGTCCTCCGTCTGCGTAGGGTGTCCTTGAGTCTCTCCTCCGTCTGCACAGGGTGTCCTTGAGTCTCTCCTCCATCTGCGTAGGGTGTCCTTGAGTCTCTCCTCCATCTGCGTAGGGTGTCCTTGAGTCTCTCCTCCGTCTGCACAGGGTGTCCTTGAGTCTCTCCTCCGTCTGCACAGGGTGTCCTTGAGTCTCTCCTCCGTCTGCACAGGGTGTCCTTGAGTCTCTCCTCCGTCTGCGTAGGGTGTCCTTGAGTCTCTCCTCCGTCTGCACAGGGTGTCCTTGAGTCTCTCCTCCGTCTGCACAGGGTGTCCTTGAGTCTCTCCTCCGTCTGCACAGGGTGTCCTTGAGTCTCTCCTCCATCTGCGTAGGGTGTCCTTGAGTCTCTCCTCCGTCTGCACAGGGTGTCCTTGAGTCTCTCCTTCATCTGCGTAGCGTGTCCTTGAGTCTCTCCTCCATCTGCGTAGGGTGTCCTTGAGTCTCTCCTCCATCTGCGTAGGGTGTCCTTGAGTCTCTCCTCCGTCTGCACAGGGTGTCCTTGAGTCTCTCCTCCATCTGCGTAGGGTGTCCTTGAGTCTCTCCTTCATCTGCGTAGCGTGTCCTTGAGTCTCTCCTCCATCTCCGTAGGGTGTCCTTGAGTCTCTCCTCCATCTGCACAGGGTGTCCTTGAGTCTCTCCTCCATCTGCGTAGGGTGTCCTTGAGTCTCTCCTCCGTCTGCGTAGGGTGGCCTTGAGTCTGTCCTCCATCTGCACAGGGTGTCCTTGAGTCTCTCCTCCGTCTGCACAGGGTGTCCTTGAGTCTCTCCTCCGTCTGCACAGGGTGTCCTTGAGTCTCTCCTCCGTCTGCGTAGGGTGTCCTTGAGTCTCTCCTCCGTCTGCACAGGGTGTCCTTGAGTCTCTCCTCCGTCTGCACAGGGTGTCCTTGAGTCTCTCCTCCGTCTGCACAGGGTGTCCTTGAGTCTCTCCTCCATCTGCACAGGGTGTCCTTGAGTTTCTCCTCCGTCTGCACAGGGTGTCCTTGAGTCTCTCCTCCATACAGAGACCGTGTCTGTGCTTTTCTTCCCCATCTGTAGTTGGCAGCTTCATGTCTCTCCTCAACCTGCAGAGGACGCCCTCATGTTTCATCATATGCAGAGGGGATCCGTGTGTCTCTCCTCCAACTGCAGGTTGCGCCCCTGTGTCTTTGCTTCACCTATAGAGGATGTCTTCATATCTTTCCCCCCTTTGTGTCGGGTATTATTGAGTCTCTTTAATTTGTACATCTGTGAAGGGATCACAAATGTCTTTCCTGCATCTGTAGAGGACGGCCCCGCCTCTTTCCTGCATCTGTAGAGGGCGGCCCCGTCTCTTTCCTGCATCTGTAGAGGGCGGCCTCGCCTCTTTCCTGCATCTGTAGAGGGCGGCCTCGCCTCTTTCCTGCATCTGTAGAGGGCGGCCTCGCCTCTTTCCTGCATCTGTAGAGGACGGCCCCGCCTCTTTCCTGCATCTGTAGAGGACGGCCCCGCCTCTTTCCTGCATCTGTAGAGGGCGGCCCCGTCTCTTTAGTGCATCTGTAGAGGGCGGCCTCGCCTCTTTCCTGCATCTGTAGAGGGCGGCCTCTCCTCTTTCCTGCATCTGTAGAGGGCGGCCTCGCTTCTTTCCTGCATCTGTATAGGGCGGCCTCGCCTCTTTCCTGCATCTGTAGAGGGCGGCCCCGTCTCTTTCCTGCATCTGTAGAGGACGGCCCCGCCTCTTTCCTGCATCTGTAGGGGCAGCCTCGCCTCTTTCCTGCATCTGTAGAGGGCGGCCCCGCCTCTTTCCTGCATCTGTAGAGGACGGCCCCGCCTCTTTCCTGCATCTGTAGAGGGCGGCCTCGCCTCTTTCCTGCATCTGTAGAGGGCGGCCCCGCCTCTTTCCTGCTTCTGTAGAGGGCGGCCCCGCCTCTTTCCTGCATCTGTAGAGGGCGGACTCGCCTCTTTCCTGCATCTGTAGAGGGCGGCCCCGCCTCTTTCCTGCATCTGTAGAGGACGGCCCCGCCTCTTTCCTGCATCTGTAGAGGACGGCCCCGCCTCTTTCCTGCATCTGTAGAGGACGGCCCCGCCTCTTTCCTGCATCTGTAGAGGACGGCCCCGCCTCTTTCCTGCATCTGTAGAGGACGGCCCGCCTCTTTCCTGCATCTGTAGAGGGCGGCCCCGCCTCTTTCCTGCATCTGTAGAGGACGGCCCCGCCTCTTTCCTGCATCTGTAGAGGACGGCCCCGCCTCTTTCCTGCATCTGTAGAGGGCGGCCTCGCCTCTTTCCTGTATCTGTAAGGGCGGCCTCGCCTCTTTCCTGCATCTGTAGAGGACATCCTTGGGTTGCGCCTCAATCTGTGGAGGGAACGAAAGTATCTTTACTCCATATGTATCTGTCTGGTCTGTCCTCCAACTGTAGAAGATGTTTTCTTGCGTCTCTTCCATCTGTGCGGAGTATTATTGAGTCATCTGCGCAGAGTGTCCTCATGTCTGTCCTCCATCTGTGAAAGGTGTCCTCATGTCTGTCCTCTATCTGCGCAGGGTGTCCTCATGTCTGTCCTCCATCTGCGCAGGGTGTCCTCATGTCTGTCCTCCATCTGCGCAGGGTGTCCTCATGTCTGTCCTCCATCTGCGCAGGGTGTCCTCATGTCTGTCCTCCATCTGCGCAGGGTGTCCTCATGTCTTCTCCATCTGCACAGGGTGTCCTTGTGCATCTCCTCCATCTGCAGAGGTAATTGGCCAACAGAGGGCAGCAGTGAGCATTCCGGGCAGTAATTGTGCAGTAACTGGAATTGTTGTGCTGTCGCCCGGCGCTGATTCTCCTCTTCACTCCGCACGCGTCCGTTACGAGTCCGAGATTGTGGAGATCTTTACCCCAGCACAGTCGCATCGTCTCCATTTGTTGAATTAGTAACGAGGAGAAACGTAAACGATCGGAACGTATAATGGACGTCAACGACCCCTCAGCCCGCCCACGACTGCATAACGAGTCCGTGTAACGTCCAGTCACATAAAAGACCGCGCAAATCCAAGACGCTCATATACCACGTAGACCGCCAGATTTAACACTGCAGGAAAATGGCGGCAGCTCGTCACATCACCAGAATTGTATCTTTTAATAGGCGGCGTGGCACTTCCGTTTATAATGAGCCATGACAATACAATTTACAGGCTCCTCCCTCTGTGCAGGTTATGTGTGGTCAGATGGCAGAAGAGAATGGGGGCAGTGAGCGCTGTAAGATTCGCCGCCCACGCGGTTTTATTCACGGTTCATCTCAATTCGCACAGGCGTTTGGAACCGTGGGGGGTTTGGATGAACATAAGTAACAGCAGAACTTCTCACGTGGTCAGGATGAGGCGCAATCGTGGATACGGGAATATTCTGAAATAATTCGAGCGGCGCTCTCGCTGGTACCGGATCCGTGAGCAGCAGCCGTAATCAGAGGAAAACTAGGAAGAAAAACCAGGGCGATAGCAGCGCTGCCAAACATCACGAGCCGACTCCCCGGTACAGATAGTCACATTTATTAGGAAATAACGGACCACGCGTTTCATCAGGTCCTAGTGCCGGCCCACAGAACAAGCTAAAAAAGTGTGAAAAGGAACAATAGTAAGTTGTGATCCAGAAATAATCAGGGCAGCAATAAAGACTATAAACAACAAAGACTATAAACAACAAAGACTATAAACAACAAAGACTATAAATAAATAAATACTATAAATAAATACTATAAATAAATACTATAAATAACAAAGACTATAAATAAAGACTATAAATAAAGACTATAAATAACAAAGACTATAAATAAAGACTATAAATAAAGACAATAAATAAAGACTATAAATAAATACTATAAATAAAGACTATAAATAAAGACTATAAATAGACTATAAATAAATACTATAAATAAATACTATAAATAAAGACTATAAATAACAAAGACTATAAATAAAGACTATAAATAACAAAGACTATAAATAAAGACTATAAATAAAGACTATAAATAACAAAGACTATAAATAAAGACTATAAATAAAGACAATAAATAAAGACTATAAATAAAGACTATAAATAAAGACTATAAATAAAGACTGTAAATAACAAAGACTATAAATAAACACTATAAATAAATACTATAAATAGACTATAAATAAATACTATAAATAAAGACTATAAATAACAAAGACTATAAATAAAGACTATAAATAACAAAGACTATAAATAACAAAGACTATAAATAACAAAGACTATAAATAAAGCCTATAAATAAAGACTATAAATAACAAAGACTATAAATAAAGACTATAAATAAAGACTATAAATAAAGACTATAAATAACAAAGACTATAAATAACAAAGACTATAAATAAAGACTATAAATAAAGACTATAAATAACAAAGACTATAAATAAAGACTATAAATAAAGACTATAAATAAAGACTATAAATAAATACTATAAATAACAGACTATAAATAACAAAGACTATAAATAAAGACTATAAATAAAGACTATAAATAAAGACTATAAATAAAGACTATAAATAACAAAGACTATAAATAACAAAGACTATAAATAAAGACTATAAATAAAGACTATAAATAAAGACTATAAATAACAAAGACTATAAATAAAGACTATAAATAAAGACTATAAATAAATACTATAAATAACAGACTATAAATAACAAAGACTATAAATAAAGACTATAAATAAAGACTATAAATAAAGACTATAAATAAATACTATAAATAACAAAGACTATAAATAACAAAGACTATAAATAAAGACTATAAATAAAGACTATAAATAACAAAGACTATAAATAAAGACTATAAATAAATACTATAAATAACAAAGACTATAAATAACAAAGACTATAAATAAAGACTATAAATAAAGACTATAAATAACAAAGACTATAAATAAAGACTATAAATAAAGACTATAAATAACAAAGACTATAAATAAAGACTATAAATAAAGACTATAAATAAAGACTATAAATAACAAAGACTATAAATAAAGACTATAAATAAAGACTATAAATAACAAAGACTATAAATAAAGACTATAAATAAAGACTATAAATAAAGACTATAAATAACAAAGACTATAAATAACAAAGACTATAAATAAAGACTATAAATAAAGACTATAAATAACAAAGACTATAAATAAAGACTATAAATAAAGACTATAAATAAAGACTATAAATAAATACTATAAATAACAGACTATAAATAACAAAGACTATAAATAAAGACTATAAATAAAGACTATAAATAAAGACTATAAATAAAGACTATAAATAACAAAGACTATAAATAACAAAGACTATAAATAACAAAGACTATAAATAAAGACTATAAATAAAGACTATAAATAACAAAGACTATAAATAAAGACTATAAATAAATACTATAAATAAATACTATAAATAAATACTATAAATAACAAAGACTATAAATAACAAAGACTATAAATAACAAAGACTATAAATAACAAAGACTATAAATAAAGACTATAAATAAAGACTATAAATAAAGACTATAAATAAAGACTATAAATAAAGACTATAAATAAAGACTATAAATAAAGACTATAAATAAATACTATAAATAAAGACTATAAATAACAAAGACTATAAATAAAGACTATAAATAAAGACTATAAATAAATACTATAAATAACAGACTATAAATAACAAAGACTATAAATAAAGACTATAAATAAAGACTATAAATAAAGACTATAAATAAAGACTATAAATAACAAAGACTATAAATAACAAAGACTATAAATAACAAAGACTATAAATAAAGACTATAAATAAAGACTATAAATAAAGACTATAAATAACAAAGACTATAAATAAAGACTATAAATAAAGACTATAAATAAATACTATAAATAACAGACTATAAATAACAAAGACTATAAATAAAGACTATAAATAAAGACTATAAATAAAGACTATAAATAAATACTATAAATAACAAAGACTATAAATAACAAAGACTATAAATAACAAAGACTATAAATAAAGACTATAAATAAAGACTATAAATAACAAAGACTATAAATAAAGACTATAAATAAATACTATAAATAAATACTATAAATAAATACTATAAATAACAAAGACTATAAATAACAAAGACTATAAATAACAAAGACTATAAATAACAAAGACTATAAATAAAGACTATAAATAAAGACTATAAATAAAGACTATAAATAAAGACTATAAATAAAGACTATAAATAAAGACTATAAATAAATACTATAAATAACAGACTATAAATAACAAAGACTATAAATAACAAAGACTATAAATAAAGACTATAAATAAAGACTATAAATAAAGACTATAAATAACAAAGACTATAAATAACAAAGACTAAATAACAAAGACTATAAATAAAGACTATAAATAAAGACTATAAATAACAAAGACTATAAATAAAGACTATAAATAAAGACTATAAATAAAGACTATAAATAAATACTATAAATAACAGACTATAAATAACAAAGACTATAAATAAAGACTATAAATAAAGACTATAAATAAAGACTATAAATAAATACTATAAATAACAAAGACTATAAATAACAAAGACTATAAATAACAAAGACTATAAATAACAAAGACTATAAATAAAGACTATAAATAAAGACTATAAATAACAAAGACTATAAATAAAGACTATAAATAAATACTATAAATAAATACTATAAATAACAAAGACTATAAATAACAAAGACTATAAATAACAAAGACTATAAATAAAGACTATAAATAAAGACTATAAATAAAGACTATAAATAACAAAGACTATAAATAAATACTATAAATAAATACTATAAATAACAAAGACTATAAATAACAAAGACTATAAATAACAAAGACTATAAATAACAAAGACTATAAATAAAGACTATAAATAAAGACTATAAATAAAGACTATAAATAACAAAGACTATAAATAAAGACTATAAATAAATACTATAAATAAATACTATAAATAAAGACTATAAATAACAAAGACTATAAATAAAGACTATAAATAACAAAGACTATAAATAACAAAGACTATAAATAACAAAGACTATAAAGACTATAAATAAAGACTATAAATAACAAAGACTATAAATAAAGACTATAAATAACAAAGACTATAAACAACAAAGACTATAAATAAAGACTATAAATAAATACTATAAATAAATACTATAAATAAAGACTATAAATAAAGACTATAAATAAATACTATAAATAACAAAGACTATAAATAACAGACTATAAATAAATACTATAAATAAAGACTAAATAACAAAGACTATAAATAAAGACTATAAATAACAAAGACTATAAATAAAGACTATAAATAAAGACTATAAATAAAGACTATAAATAACAAAGACTATAAATAAAGACTATAAATAACAAAGACTATAAATAAATACTATAAACAACAAAGACTATAAATAAAGACTATAAATAACAAAGACTATAAATAACAAAGACTATAAATAACAAAGACTATAAATAACAAAGACTATAAACAACAAAGACTATAAATAACAAAGACTATAAATAAATACTATAAATAAAGACTATAAATAACAAAGACTATAAATAAAGACTATAAATAAAGACTATAAATAAAGACTATAAATAAAGACTATAAATAACAAAGACTATAAATAAAGACTATAAATAAAGACTATAAATAAATACTATAAATAACAAAGACTATAAATAAAGACTATAAATAACAAAGACTATAAATAACAAAGACTATAAATAACAAAGACTATAAACAACAAAGACTATAAATAACAAAGACTATAAATAAATACTATAAATAACAAAGACTATAAATAACAAAGACTATAAATAACAAAGACTATAAATAAAGACTATACATAAAGACTATAAATAAATACTATAAATAAATACTATAAATAACAAAGACTATAAAGACTATAAATAAATACTATAAATAAATACTATAAATAAAGACTATAAATAACAAAGACTATAAATAAAGACTATAAATAACAAAGACTATAAATAAAGACTATAAATAAAGACAATAAATAAAGTGTAAAGATTGTAAAGATAGGGGTAGGGAAACGGACAATTGAGCCCTAATCTACCTGCCACTTTGTCCCTGACTACTTGCACGGCCCGTCCTAGGCGACGGGGTACAACTGGGCGGCGGTCCCTACGTTCAGTAAGTGCACGAGACAAACAGACAAGGGTACACAAAGCTAAAGGAAATGGGGCAGTTGCCCACGGCAACACCGAGAGCAACAAGAGAGGTGAACGAGCCGAGTCAAACCAGGAGTGTACGAGGTACCAAACGCAGAGCAGGAGAGTAGTCAGTAAGCCGGGGTCAGTATGGAGCAGGATCAAATAGTAGAAGCTGTAGCTGGGCCAGGAAACCACACAAGAAGAATCACAAGCAAAGGAGGAACAGGAAAGGCAGGTATAAATAGACAGAGGGCGGGAGCTAGCTGAGTCTGGCCAGGCTGCGATAGGTTCTCCCACTCCTAAGCCTGCCAGCCTGAGTGGTGGAAGCTGGAGTCAGTCTCACAGACATAGACTCAGGTGCCGACTGATTACCTATGGGCGTTAACCCCGAAGCTGTGCCTGGCAGATCCTTTACATAAAGACTATAAATAAAGACTATAAATAACAAAGACTATAAATAAAGACTATAAATAAAGACTATAAATAAAGACTATAAATAAAGACTATAAATAACAAAGACTATAAATAAAGACTATAAATAAAGACTGACTTTGGGTTGGAATCACCAGTATTTATTTATAGTCTTTGTTTATAGTCTTTGTTTATAGTATTTATTGCTGCCCTGATTATTTCTGGATCACAACTTACTATTGTTCCTTTTCACAATTTTTTAGCCTGTTCTGTGGGCCAGCACTAGGACCTGATGAAACGCGTGGTCAGTTATTTCGCAATAAATATGGCTATCTGTACCGGGGAGTCGGCTCGTGATGTTTAGCAGTGCTCCTATAGTTTGAATCATAAGGAAGAGGCGTGGCCACACTGATCCCTCCCCCTCTCAGTTATTGCTCCCCTCCCCCACATGTGAGGCTGCACTGACCGTTGTCACTCTCTCCGCAGGTGTCACCTGAATGACCTTGAGAACATCGTCCCGTTTGTGGGCGTGGGTCTACTCTACGCCCTCAGTAACCCCGATCTGTCCAGCGCTCTGCTGCATTTTCGCATCTTTGCCGGCAGCCGCGTGCTGCACACCATCTGCTACCTGACGCCCCTGCCGCAGCCCAGCCGCGCTCTGAGCTTCCTGCTTGGATTCCTGGTGACGTTATCCATGGCGTTCTCCACCATGCGCCGTCTGCTCTACATCTAGAGGTGGTAATTACCGGGAGCCCCCCACGTCTCGATCATTACTGAAACAATAAATGTGGGTCTTCTTACCTGATTGGTCTCATTTCTTGTGTCTAACATTAGAAAGACTCAGAAACAGGGCCCCCTCCCTGTCCATGGCGAAACCTGGTACTGCAGCTCCATCCATTCTGGAGATAAAGCTGAGCCTCACCTCCAACCTCTCCGCTACAACATGAGCACGGATATCACATGTGCCACAGCCATCAACCTCCACAACACGATTCAGAGTCCCTATGACAACACTCCCTGCTACTAAGCTCTTTACATTTAATTTGCACTGACTTGTTGGCAGGACTAGCTCAGTATGGGCTTCTACTATCTGAATATAAACCATTAAAGTTCCCGTTCACTGACAGCAAACTCAGATTTATAATGGGAGGAAACGTCCCGGAGCACCTCCCCCTCAGTGTGGCGGCTGCTCAATCCCAGTCCTCTCTGTCCCGCGCTGCAGTCACCTGTATGGTCACGACAGGAAGAGGAGGGGCCTCAGCGATCTGCTTCCGGTCACATGAGCAACACTGAAGCGATCAAATATTAACCCCTTCACTGCCCCGACCACCCGGGATACAGTCATTAACCCCTTCACTGCCCCCGACCACCCGAGATACAGACATTAACCCCTTCACTGCCCCCAGGATACAGTCATTAACCCCTTCACTGCCCCCGACCACCAGAGATACAGACATTAACCCCTTCACCGCCCCCGACCACCAGAGATAGACATTAACCCCTTCACCGCCCCCGACCACCAGAGATACAGACATTAACCCCTTCACTGCCCCCGACCACCCGAGATACAGACATTAACCCCTTCACTGCCCCGACCACCAGAGATACAGACATTAACCCCGTCACTGCCCCCCGACCACCAGAGATACAGACATTAACCCCGTCACTGCCCCGACCACCAGAGATACAGACATTAACCCCTTCACTGCCCCCCGACCACCAGAGATACAGACATTAAACCCTTCAATGCCCCCGACCACCAGAGATACAGACATTAACCCCTTCACTGCCCCCGACCACCAGAGATACAGACATTAACCCCTTCACTGCCCCCGACCACCAGAGATACAGACATTAAACCCTTCAATGCCCCCGACCACCAGAGATACAGACATTAACCCCTTCACTGCCCCCGACCACCAGAAATACAGACATTAACCCCTTCACTGCCCCCGACCACCAGAGATACAGACATTAACCCCTTCACTGCCCCCGACCACCAGAGATACAGACATTAACCCCTTCACTGCCCCCGACCACCAGAGATAGACATTAACCCCTTCACTGCCCCCGACCACCAGAGATACAGACATTAACCCCTTCACTGCCCCCGACCACCAGAGATACAGACATTAACCCCTTCACTGCCCCGACCACCAGAGATACAGACATTAACCCCTTCACTGCCCCGACCACCGGAGATACCGACATTAACCCCTTCACTGCCCCCGACCACCGGAGATACAGACATTAACCCCTTCACTGCCCCCGACCACTCGAGATACAGACATTAACCCCTTCACTGCCCCCGACCACCGGAGATACAGACATTAACCCCTTCACTGCCCCCGACCACCGGAGATACAAACATTAACCCCTTCACTGCCCCCGACCACCTGAGATACAGACATTAACCCCTTCACTGCCCCCGACCACCAGATATACAGACATTAACCCTTCACTGTCCCCGACCACCAGAGATACAGACATTAACCCCTTCACTGCCCCCGACCACCGGAGATACAGACATTAACCCCTTCACTGCCCCCGACCACCGGAGATACCGACATTAACCCCTTCACTGCCCCCGACCGCCGGAGATACCGACATTAACCCCTTCACTGCCCCCGACCACCAGAGATACAGACATTAACCCCTTCACTGCCCCTGACCAGCAGATATACAGACATTAACCCCTTCACTTGTCCCGACCACCAGAGATACCGACATTAACCCCTTCACTGCCCCCCGACCACCGGAGATGCAGACATTAACCCCTTCACTGCCCCCGACCACCCGAGATACAGACATTAACCCCTTCACCGCCCCCGACCACCCGAGATACAGACATTAACCCCTTCACTGCCCCGACCACCAGAGATACCGACATTAACCCCTTCACTGCCCCCGACCACCAGAGGTACCGACATTAACCCCTTCACCGCCCCCAACCACCAGAGATACAGACATTAACCCCTTCACCGCCCCCGACCACCCGAGATACCGACATTAACCCCTTCACTGCCCCGACCACCAGAAATACCGACATTAACCCCTTCACTGCCCCCGACCACCAGAGATACAGACATTAACCCCTTCACTGCCCCTGACCACCAAAGATAGACATTAACCCCTTCACTGCCCCCGACCACCAGGGATACAGACATTAACCCTTTCACTACCCCGACCACCAGAGATACAGACATTAACCCCTTCACCGCCCCCGACCACCCGAGAAACAGACATTAACCCCTTCACTGCCCCGACCACCAGAGATACCGACATTAACCCATTCAATGCCCCCGACCAACAGAGATACAGACATTAACCCCTTCACTGCCCCCGACCACCAGAGATACAGACATTAACCCCTTCACTGCCCCCGACCACCAGGGATACAGACATTAACCCTTTCACTACCCCGACCACCAGAGATACAGACATTAACCCCTTCACCGCCCCCGACCACCCGAGATACAGACATTAACCCCTTCACTGCCCCGACCACCAGAGATACCAACATTAACCCATTCAATGCCCCCGACCAACAGAGATACAGACATTAACCCCTTCACTGCCCCCGACCACCAGAGATACAGACATTAACCCCTTCACTGCCCCCGACCACCAGAGATACAGACATTAAACCCTTCAATGCCCCGGACCACCAGAGATACAGACATTAACCCCTTCACTGCCCCCGACCACCAGAGATACAGACATTAACCCCGTCACTGCCCCGACCACCAGGGATACAGACATTAACCCCTTCACTACGCCGACCACCAGAGATACAGACATTAACCCCTTCACTGTCTCCGACCACCAGAGATACAGACATTAACCCCTTCACTGCCCCCGACCACCAGAGATACCGACATTAACCCCTTCACTACCCCGACCACCCAAGATACAGACATTAACCCCTTCACTACCCCCGACCACCAGAGATACAGACATTAACCCCTTCACTACCCCGACCACCAGAGATACAGATATTAACCCCTTCACTGCCCCCGACCACCAGAGATACAGACATTAACCCCTTCACTGTTGTAAGTGTATGACATTGTCGTGCGGTAATTGTGCTGCAGTCCTGACGGGATTTGACTTTTGGGCATCAGCTCTTGGGTGGAGTTGTCATTGATTTCGTATACATTTGAGTGTTGCCTCTCGAGCCGTTTTATTAATCCGTCCCACATTGATATTTTGGTGTGTGACACGTTGGTAATTGTACCCCAATATCTGGCCAGGATCAGGATCCTCCGCGCTCTCCCTGAACCGGTGACGATAATTCAGAACATCTACAAAGTGCCGGCAAAACTCAGAGAGGATGATGGGATGAACGAGGCTCCGCTACTGCCGCTCACCTGGAAGAATAGATCAGGAAACGAGAACAGATGCGGCGCGCGCCCCTTACGTATACAGCGTCTGGCGGCCATGCTTATCAGTTTTAGTCAAATTGAAGAAGAGAAACAAGGACGGTGCGAACACAACATCAACCAATGAACGCAAGATTCTTAGTAAACGTCAAATTGTAAATAAGCCTCTTGCTGCTTCACGGCGACCTCCGATAAGGGGGTTCCTACTCTATTGGTTGCAGCACCGCACGGCGGCGCCCCCCACCACAAAACCGCACCCGCAGAGGGAGCATCCCAGAGACCCAGAAGCACCCCTGTTGCCAGGCCCCCCACAAGTGCAGCACCACAACAAATTTTTAGTCTGGAGGAGTGGCCTTATGTGTCAAACACGCAGTAAATTTATAACGCGCCTGAAACATTTTCTACACCAAAACACTGCCCCCTACAGGTCAGAGCCGCTACATGTTGTGAAAGTGCACAATTGTGCGGTTAGTTACGTATGTTCAGAGCGCGGGCGCAGGAAACGTCTTATTGTACTTTATCGTGTCCTCGCAGTGGGCAGATTTACCACCATCGCGTTTAGACGTCGTAAAATGGGACAAAATATTGCCGTATTTCTGGTGCACAATGTCGCATCACGTTTAGGACGTGCGTCTGAAGAAAATGCAGAAAAAGAACAGATGTTTGCCCCTCACTAGACACTTTAATGGTGTCTGAAAAAGAGGGTGTGACTTAGCAGAATGAGGGCGTGGTCTAACAGAAAGAGGGCGTGGCATAAAAATCACCAACGTTCACACAAATTTGGTGCAAACACAATGTAGTCTACCAAGGAGTTGGTATAAGGAGATTGTCCAGGATGATGAGCAAAATGCTTTAAATTTATAATGAAGCGTGAGCGACTGTGGTGACATTGGTGCAGCTTCTGACGACCTGGTCCACGTTTACACTTTCTAAATCCTACACAGTAAATCTGCGCCAATGTCACCACAACAAACTGCAGCAGAAGGAAAAACTTATAACCGGGGGACGGCAACTCTGCTGGGGGTCATTCACACTGGACGACAACAGATGCGGCAGCACAAGGAACCCCCCCCCCCCCGCAGCATGTTACAATTCTGGGTGCGTCCCTGACATATATGATTATATGTTATAATCTTATATGTTACTATTACACAGCGGAGTCTCGTTATCCTGACAGCAGCTAATATCCAGAGTAACCGGCGTGTACAGCACTGACAGCAGCTAATATCCAGAGTAACCGGCGTGTGCAGCACTGACAGCAGCTAATATCCAGAGTAACCGGCGTGTACAGCACTGACAGCAGCTAATATCCAGAGTAACCGGCGTGTGCAGCACTGACAGCAGCTAATATCCAGAGTAACCAGCGTGTGCAGCACTGACAGCAGCTAATATCCAGAGTAACCTGCGTGTGCAGCACTGACAGCAGCTAATATCCAGAGTAACCGCCATGTACAGCACTGACAGCAGCTAATATCCAGAGTAACCGGCGTGTACAGCACTGACAGCAGCTAATATCCAGAGTAACCGGCGTGTGCAGCACTGACAGCAGCTAATATCCAGAGTAACCGGCATGTACAGCACTGACAGCAGCTAATATCTAGAGTAACCGGCGTGTACAGCACTGACAGCAGCTAATATCCAGAGTAACCGCCGTGTACAGCACTGACAGCAGCTAATATCCAGAGTAACCGCCGTGTACAGCACTGACAGCAGCTAATATCCAGAGTAACCGCCATGTACAGCACTGACAGCAGCTAATATCCAGAGTAACCGGCGTGTGCAGCACTGACAGCAGCTAATATCCAGAGTAACCGGCGCGTGCAGCACTGACAGCAGCTAATATCCAGAGGAACCGGCGTGTGCAGCACTGACAGCAGCTAATATCCAGAGTAACCGCCATGTACAGCGCTGACAGCAGCTAATATCCAGAGTAACCGGCGCGTGCAGCACTGACAGCAGCTAATATCCAGAGTAACCGCCGTGTACAGCACTGACAGCAGCTAATATCCAGAGTAACCGCCCTGTACAGCACTGACAGCAGCTAATATCCAGAGTAACCGCCATGTACAGCACTGACAGCAGCTAACATCCAGAGTAACCGCCGTGTACAGCACTGACAGCAGCTAATATCCAGAGTAACCGCCCTGTACAGCACTGACAGCAGCTAATATCCAGAGTAACCGCCATGTACAGCACTGACAGCAGCTAACATCCAGAGTAACCGCCGTGTACAGCACTGACAGCAGCTAATATCCAGAGTAACCGGCGTGTACAGCACAGACAGCAGCTAATATCCAGAGTAACCGCCATGTACAGCACTGACAGCAGCTAATATCCAGAGTAACCGCCGTGTACAGCACTGACAGCAGCTAATATCCAGAGTAACCGGCGTGTACAGCACTGACAGCAGCTAATATCCAGAGTAACCGCCCTGTACAGCACAGACAGCAGCTAATATCCAGAGTAACCGGCGTGTACAGCACTGACTGCAGCTAATATCCAGAGTAACCGGCGTGTGCAGGACTGACAGCAGCTAATGTCCAGAGTAACCAGCGTGTACAGCACTGACAGCAGCTAATATCCAGAGTAACCGGCGTGTGCAGCACTGACAGCAGCTAATATCCAGAGTAACCAGCGTGTACAGCACTGACAGCAGCTAATATCCAGAGTAACCGCCGTGTACAGCACTGACAGCAGCTAATATGCAGAGTAACCGCCGTGTACAGCACTGACAGCAGCTAATATCCAGAGTGACCGCCCCGTGCAGCGCTGACAGCAGCTAATATCCAGAGTAACCGGCGTGTGCAGCATTGGCAGCAGCTAATATCCAGAGTAACAGCACTGACAGCAGCTAATATCCAGAGTAACCGGCGTGTGCAGGACTGACAGCAGCTAATGTCCAGAGTAACCAGCGTGTACAGCACTGACAGCAGCTAATATCCAGAGTAACAGGCGTGTGCAGCACTGACAGCAGCTAATATCCAGAGTAACCGCCGTGTACAGCGCTGACAGCAGCTAATATCCAGAGTAACCGCCGTGTGCAGCACTGACAGCAGCTAATATCCAGAGTAACCACCGTGTACAGCACTGACAGCAGCTAATATCCAGAGTAACCACCGTGTACAGCACTGACAGCAGCTAATATCCAGAGTAACCGCCCTGTACAGCACTGACAGCAGCTCATATCCAGAGTAACCGGCGTGTACAGCACTGACAGCAGCTAATATCCAGAGTAACCGGCGTGTACAGCACTGACAGCAGCTAATATCCAGAGTAACCGGCGTGTGCAGCACTGACAGCAGCTAATATCCAGAGTAACCGGCGTGTACAGCACTGACTGCAGCTAATATCCAGAGTAATCGCCGTGTACAGCACTGACAGCAGCTAATATCCAGAGTAACCACCGTGTACAGCACTGACAGCAGCTAATATCCAGAGTAACCGGCGTGTACAGCACTGACAGCAGCTAATATCCAGAGTAACCGGCGTGTGCAGCACTGACAGCAGCTAATATCCAGAGTAACTGGCGTGTGCAGCACTGACAGCAGCTAATATCCAGAGTAACCACCGTGTACAGCACTGACAGCAGCTAATATCCAGAGTAACCGCCCTGTGCAGCACTGACAGCAGCTAATATCCAGAGTAACCGGCGTGTGCAGCACTGACAGCAGCTAATATCCAGAGTAACTGGCGTGTGCAGCACTGACAGCAGCTAATATCCAGAGTAACCACCGTGTACAGCACTGACAGCAGCTAATATCCAGAGTAACCGCCCTGTGCAGCACTGACAGCAGCTAATATCCAGAGTAACCGGCGTGTACAGCACTGACAGCAGCTAATATCCAGAGTAACCGCCCTGTGCAGGACTAACAGCAGCTAATATCCAGAGTAACCGGCGTGTACAGCACTGACAGCAGCTAATATCCAGAGTAACCGCCCTGTACAGCACTGACAGCAGCTAATATGCAGAGTAACCGCCGTGTACAGCACTGTCAGCAGCTAATATCCAGAGTGACCACCCCGTGCAGCGCTGACAGCAGCTAATATCCAGAGTAACCGGCGTGTGCAGCATTGGCAGCAGCTAATATCCAGAGTAACAGCACTGACAGCAGCTAATATCCAGAGTAACCGGCGTGTGCAGCACTGACAGCAGCTAATATCCAGAGTAACCGGCGTGTGCAGCACTGACAGCAGCTAATATCCAGAGTAACCGGCGTGTACAGCACTGACAGCAGCTAATATCCAGAGTAACCGGCGTGTGCAGCACTGACAGCAGCTAATATCCAGAGTAATCGGCGTGTACAGCACTGACAGCAGCTAATACCCAGAGTAACCGCCCTGTACAGCACTGACAGCAGCTCATATCCAGAGTAACCGGCGTGTACAGCACTGACAGCAGCTAATACCCAGAGTAACCGGCGTGTGCAGCATTGGCAGCAGCTAATATCCAGAGTAACCGGCGTGTACAGCACTGACCGCAGCTAATATCCAGAGTAACCGCCCTGTACAGCACCGACAGCAGCTAATATCCAGAGTAACCGCCCTGTGCAGCACTGACAGCAGCTAATATCCAGAGTAACCGCCGTGTACAGCACTGACAGCAGCTAATATCCAGAGTAACCGGCGCGTGCAGCACTGACAGCAGCTAATATCCAGAGTAACCGGCGTGTGCAGCACTGACAGCAGCTAATATCCAGAGTAACCGGCATGTACAGCACTGACAGCAGCTAATATCTAGAGTAACCGGCGTGTACAGCACTGACAGCAGCTAATATCCAGAGTAACCGCCGTGTACAGCACTGACAGCAGATAATATCCAGAGTAACCGCCGTGTACAGCACTGACAGCAGCTAATGTCCAGAGTAACCGCCATGTACAGCACTGACAGCAGCTAATATCCAGAGTAACCGGCGTGTGCAGCACTGACAGCAGCTAATATCCAGAGTAACCGGCGCGTGCAGCACTGACAGCAGCTAATATCCAGAGGAACCGGCGTGTGCAGCACTGACAGCAGCTAATATCCAGAGTAACCGGCGTGTACAGCACTGACAGCAGCTAATATCCAGAGTAACCGCCATGTACAGCGCTGACAGCAGCTAATATCCAGAGTAACCGGCGCGTGCAGCACTGACAGCAGCTAATATCCAGAGTAACCGCCGTGTACAGCACTGACAGCAGCTAATATCCAGAGTAACCGCCCTGTACAGCACTGACAGCAGCTAATATCCAGAGTAACCGCCATGTACAGCACTGACAGCAGCTAACATCCAGAGTAACCGCCGTGTACAGCACTGACAGCAGCTAATATCCAGAGTAACCGCCCTGTACAGCACTGACAGCAGCTAATATCCAGAGTAACCGCCATGTACAGCACTGACAGCAGCTAACATCCAGAGTAACCGCCGTGTACAGCACTGACAGCAGCTAATATCCAGAGTAACCGGCGTGTACAGCACAGACAGCAGCTAATATCCAGAGTAACCGCCATGTACAGCACTGACAGCAGCTAATATCCAGAGTAACCGGCGTGTACAGCACTGACAGCAGCTAATATCCAGAGTAACCGCCCTGTACAGCACAGACAGCAGCTAATATCCAGAGTAACCGGCATGTACAGCACTGACAGCAGCTAATATCCAGAGTAACCGGCGTGTGCAGCGCTGACAGCAGCTAATATCCAGAGTAACCGGCGTGTACAGGACTGACAGCAGCTAATATCCAGAGTAACCGGCGTGTACAGCACTGACTGCAGCTAATATCCAGAGTAACCGCCCTGTGCAGCACTGACAGCAGCTAATATCCAGAGTAACCGGCGTGTACAGCACTGACAGCAGCTAATATCCAGAGTAACCGGCGTGTGCAGGACTGACAGCAGCTAATGTCCAGAGTAACCAGCGTGTACAGCACTGACAGCAGCTAATATCCAGAGTAACCGGCGTGTGCAGCACTGACAGCAGCTAATATCCAGAGTAACCGCCCTGTACAGCACTGACAGCTGCTAATATCCAGAGTAACCGGCGTGTACAGCACTGACAGCAGCTAATATCCAGAGTAACCGCCGTGTACAGCACTGACAGCAGCTAATATCCAGAGTAACCGGCGTGTACAGCACTGACAGCAGCTAATATCCAGAGTAACCGCCCTGTGCAGGACTAACAGCAGCTAATATCCAGAGTAACCAGCGTGTACAGCATTGACAGCAGCTAATATCCAGAGTAACCGCCCTGTACAGCACTGACAGCAGCTAATATGCAGAGTAACCGCCGTGTACAGCACTGACAGCAGCTAATATCCAGAGTGACCGCCCCGTGCAGCGCTGACAGCAGCTAATATCCAGAGTAACCGGCGTGTGCAGCAGTGGCAGCAGCTAATATCCAGAGTAACAGCACTGACAGCAGCTAATATCCAGAGTAACCGGCGTGTGCAGGACTGACAGCAGCTAATGTCCAGAGTAACCAGCGTGTACAGCACTGACAGCAGCTAATATCCAGAGTAACCGGCGTGTGCAGCACTGACAGCAGCTAATATCCAGAGTAACCGCCGTGTACAGCGCTGACAGCAGCTAATATCCAGAGTAACCGGCATGTGCAGCACTGACAGCAGCTAATATCCAGAGTAACCGGCGTGTACAGCACTGACAGCAGCTAATATCCAGAGTAACCGCCGTGTGCAGCACTGACAGCAGCTAATATCCAGAGTAACCACCGTGTACAGCACTGACAGCAGCTAATATCCAGAGTAACCACCGTGTACAGCACTGACAGCAGCTAATATCCAGAGTAACCGCCCTGTACAGCACTGACAGCAGCTCATATCCAGAGTAACCGGCGTGTACAGCACTGACAGCAGCTAATATCCAGAGTAACCGGCGTGTGCAGCACTGACAGCAGCTAATATCCAGAGTAACCGGCGTGTACAGCACTGACTGCAGCTAATATCCAGAGTAATCGCCGTGTACAGCACTGACAGCAGCTAATATCCAGAGTAACCACCGTGTACAGCACTGACAGCAGCTAATATCCAGAGTAACCGGCGTGTACAGCACTGACAGCAGCTAATATCCAGAGTAACCGGCGTGTGCAGCACTGACAGCAGCTAATATCCAGAGTAACTGGCGTGTGCAGCACTGACAGCAGCTAATATCCAGAGTAACCACCGTGTACAGCACTGACAGCAGCTAATATCCAGAGTAACCGCCCTGTGCAGCACTGACAGCAGCTAATATCCAGAGTAACCGGCGTGTGCAGCACTGACAGCAGCTGATATCCAGAGTAACCGCCCTGTGCAGCACTGACAGCAGCTAATATCCAGAGTAACCGGCGTGTACAGCACTGACAGCAGCTAATATCCAGAGTAACCGCCCTGTGCAGGACTAACAGCAGCTAATATCCAGAGTAACCGGCGTGTACAGCACTGACAGCAGCTAATATCCAGAGTAACCGCCCTGTACAGCACTGACAGCAGCTAATATGCAGAGTAACCGCCGTGTACAGCACTGACAGCAGCTAATATCCAGAGTGACCGCCCCGTGCAGCGCTGACAGCAGCTAATATCCAGAGTAACCGGCGTGTGCAGCATTGGCAGCAGCTAATATCCAGAGTAACAGCACTGACAGCAGCTAATATCCAGAGTAACCGGCGTGTGCAGGACTGACAGCAGCTAATGTCCAGAGTAACCAGCGTGTACAGCACTGACAGCAGCTAATATCCAGAGTAACCGGCGTGTGCAGCACTGACAGCAGCTAATATCCAGAGTAACCGCCGTGTACAGCGCTGACAGCAGCTAATATCCAGAGTAACCGGCATGTGCAGCACTGACAGCAGCTAATATCCAGAGTAACCGGCGTGTACAGCACTGACAGCAGCTAATATCCAGAGTAACCGCCGTGTGCAGCACTGACAGCAGCTAATATCCAGAGTAACCACCGTGTACAGCACTGACAGCAGCTAATATCCAGAGTAACCACCGTGTACAGCACTGACAGCAGCTAATATCCAGAGTAACCGCCCTGTACAGCACTGACAGCAGCTCATATCCAGAGTAACCGGCGTGTACAGCACTGACAGCAGCTAATATCCAGAGTAACCGGCGTGTACAGCACTGACAGCAGCTAATATCCAGAGTAACCGGCGTGTGCAGCACTGACAGCAGCTAATATCCAGAGTAACCGGCGTGTACAGCACTGACTGCAGCTAATATCCAGAGTAATCGCCGTGTACAGCACTGACAGCAGCTAATATCCAGAGTAACCACCGTGTACAGCACTGACAGCAGCTAATATCCAGAGTAACCGGCGTGTACAGCACTGACAGCAGCTAATATCCAGAGTAACCGGCGTGTGCAGCACTGACAGCAGCTAATATCCAGAGTAACTGGCGTGTGCAGCACTGACAGCAGCTAATGTCCAGAGTAACCGCCGTGTGCAGCACTGACAGCAGCTAATATCCAGAGTAACCGCCCTGTACAGCACTGACAGCAGCTAATATCCAGAGTAACCGCCGTGTGCAGCACTGACAGCAGCTAATATCCAGAGAAACCGCCATGTGCAGCACTGACAGCAGCTAATATCCAGAGTAACCTGCGTGTGCAGCACTGACAGCAGCTAATATCCAGAGTAACCACCGTGTACAGCACTGACAGCAGCTAATATCCAGAGTAACCGCCCTGTGCAGCACTGACAGCAGCTAATATCCAGAGTAACCTGCGTGTGCAGCACTGACAGCAGCTAATATCCAGAGTAACCAGCGTGTGCAGCGCTGACAGAAGCTAATATCCAGAGTAACCGGCGTGTACAGCACTGACAGCAGCTAATATCCAGAGTAACCGCCCTGTACAGCACTGACAGCAGCTAATATCCAGAGTAACCACCGTGTACAGCACTGACTGCAGCTAATATCCAGAGTAACCGGCGTGTGCAGCACTGACAGCAGCTAATATCCAGAGTAACCACCGTGTACAGCACTGACAGCAGCTAATATCCAGAGTAACTGGCGTGTGCAGCACTGACAGCAGCTAATATCCAGAGTAACCACCGTGTACAGCACTGACAGCAGCTAATATCCAGAGTAACCAGCGTGTATAGCACTGACAGCAGCTAATATCCAGAGTAACCGGCGTGTACAGCACTGACAGCAGCTAATATCCAGAGTAACCGCCGTGTGCAGCACTGACAGCAGCTAATATCCAGAGTAACCGGCGTGTACAGCACTGACAGCAGCTAATATCCAGAGTAACCGCCGTGTACAGCACTGACAGCAGCTAATATCCAGAGTAACCGGCGTGTGCAGCACTGACAGCAGCTAATATCCAGAGTAACCACCGTGTGCAGCACTGACAGCAGCTAATATCCAGAGTAACCGGCGTGTACAGCACTGACAGCAGCTAATATCCTGAGTAACAGCACTGACAGCAGCTAATATCCAGAGTAACCGCCCTGTGCAGCGCTGACTGCAGCTAATATCCAGAGTAACCGGCGTGTGCAGCACTGACAGCAGCTAATATCCAGAGTAACCGGCGTGTGCAGCACTGACAGCAGCTAATATCCAGAGTAACCGGCGTGTGCAGCACTGACAGCAGCTAATATCCAGAGTAACCGGCGTGTACAGCGCTGACAGCAGCTAATATCCAGAGTAACCGGCGTGTACAGCACTGACTGCAGCTAATATCCAGAGTAACCGGCGTGTACAGCACTGACAGCAGCTAATATCCAGAGTAACCGGCGTGTACAGCACTGACAGCAGCTAATATCCAGAGTAACCGGCGTGTGCAGCGCTGACAGCAGCTAATATCCAGAGTAACCGGCGTGTACAGCACTGACAGCAGCTAATATCCAGAGTAACCGGCGTGTGCAGCACTGACAGCAGCTAATATCCAGAGTAACCACCGTGTGCAGCACTGACAGCAGCTAATATCCAGAGTAACCGGCGTGTACAGCACTGACAGCAGCTAATATCCTGAGTAACAGCACTGACAGCAGCTAATATCCAGAGTAACCGCCCTGTGCAGCGCTGACAGCAGCTAATATCCAGAGTAACCGCCGTGTACAGCACTGACAGCAGCTAATATCCAGAGTAACCGGCGTGTACAGCACTGACAGCAGCTAATATCCAGAGTAACCGCCCTGTACAGCACAGACAGCAGCTAATATCCAGAGTAACCGGCATGTACAGCACTGACAGCAGCTAATATCCAGAGTAACCGGCGTGTGCAGCGCTGACAGCAGCTAATATCCAGAGTAACCGGCGTGTACAGCACTGACAGCAGCTAATATCCAGAGTAACCGGCGTGTACAGCACTGACAGCAGCTAATATCCAGAGTAACCGGCGTGTACAGCACTGACAGCAGCTAATATCCAGAGTAACCGGCGTGTGCAGCACTGACAGCAGCTAATATCCAGAGTAACCGGCGTGTACAGCACTGACAGCAGCTAATATCCAGAGTAACCGCCCTGTACAGCACTGACTGCAGCTAATATCCAGAGTAACCGGCGTGTACAGCACTGACAGCAGCTAATATCCAGAGTAACCGGCGTGTACAACACTGACAGCAGCTAATATCCAGAGTAACCGGCGTGTGCAGCGCTGACAGCAGCTAATATCCAGAGTAACCGGCGTGTACAGAACTGACAGCAGCTAATATCCAGAGTAACCGCCCTGTGCAGGACTGACAGCAGCTAATATCCAGAGAAACCGGCGTGTACAGCATTGACAGCAGCTAATATCCAGAGTAACCGGCGTGTGCAGCGCTGACAGCAGCTAATATCCAGAGTAACCAGCGTGTGCAGCATTGACAGCAGCTAATATCCAGAGTAACCGGCGTGTGCAGCACTGACAGCAGCTAATATCCAGAGTAACCGGCGTGTGCAGCGCTGACAGCAGCTAATATCCAGAGTAACCGGCATGTGCAGCACTGACAGCAGCTAATATCCAGAGTAACCGGCGTGTACAGCACTGACAGCAGCTAATATCCAGAGTAACCGCCGTGTACAGCACTGACAGCAGCTAATATCCAGAGTAACCGGCATGTACAGCACTGACAGCAGCGAATATCCAGAGTAACCGGCATGTGCAGCACTGACAGCAGCTAATATCCAGAGTAACCGGCGTGTGCAGCACTGACAGCAGCTAATATCCAGAGTAACCGGCGTGTGCAGCACTGACAGCAGCTAATATCCAGAGTAACCGGCGTGTGCAGCACTGACAGCAGCTAATATCCAGAGTAACCGGCGTGTGCAGCGCTGACAGCAGCTAATATCCAGAGTAACCGGCATGTGCAGCACTGACAGCAGCTAATATCCAGAGTAACCGGCGTGTACAGCACTGACAGCAGCTAATATCCAGAGTAACCGCCGTGTACAGCACTGACAGCAGCTAATATCCAGAGTAACCGGCGTGTACAGCACTGACAGCAGCTAATATCCAGAGTAACCGCCGTGTGCAGCACTGACAGCAGCTAATATCCAGAGTAACCGCCGTGTACAGCACTGACAGCAGCTAATATCCAGAGTAACCGCCGTGTACAGCACTGACAGCAGCTAATATCCAGAGTAACCGGCGTGTACAGCACTGACAGCAGCTAATATCCAGAGTAACCACCGTGTACAGCACTGACAGCAGCTAATATCCAGAGTAACCGGCGTGTGCAGCACTGACAGCAGCTAATATCCAGAGTAACCACCGTGTGCAGCACTGACAGCAGCTAATATCCAGAGTAACCGGCGTGTACAGCACTGACAGCAGCTAATATCCTGAGTAACAGCACTGACAGCAGCTAATATCCAGAGTAACCGCCCTGTGCAGCGCTGACAGCAGCTAATATCCAGAGTAACAGCACTGACAGCAGCTAATATCCAGAGTAACCACTGTGTGCAGCACTGACAGCAGCTAATATCCAGAGTAACCGCCGTGTACAGCGTTGACAGCAGCTAATATCCAGAGTAACCACCATGTGCAGGACTGACAGCAGCTAATATCCAGAGTAACAGCACTGACAGCAGCTAATATCCAGAGTAACCGGCGTGTACAGCACTGACAGCAGCTAATATCCAGAGTAACCGGCGTGTACAGCACTGACAGCAGCTAATATCCAGAGTAACCGCCGTGTGCAGCACTGACAGCAGCTAATATCCAGAGTAACCGCCGTGTGCAGCACTGACAGCAGCTAATTTCCAGAGTAACAGCACTGACAGCAGCTAATATCCAGAGTAACCGCCGTGTACAGCACTGACAGCAGCTAATATCCAGAGTAACCGGCGTGTACAGCACTGACAGCAGCTAATATCCAGAGTAACCGCCGTGTGCAGCACTGACAGCAGCTAATATCCAGAGTAACCGCCGTGTACAGCACTGACAGCAGCTAATATCCAGAGTAACCGCCCTGTGCAGCGCTGACAGCAGCTAATATCCAGAGTAACCGCCGTGTACAGCACTGACAGCAGCTAATATCCAGAGTGACCGCCCCGTGCAGCGCTGACAGCAGCTAATATCCAGAGTAACCGGCGTGTGCAGCACTGACAGCAGCTAATATCCAGAGTAACCGGCGTGTACAGCACTGACAGCAGCTAATATCCAGAGTAACCGCCCTGTGCAGCACTGACCGCAGCTAATATCCAGAGTAACCGCCCTGTGCAGCGCTAACAGCAGCTAATATCCAGAGTAACCGCCGTGTACAGCACTGACAGCAGCTAATATCCAGAGTAACCGGCGTGTACAGCACTGACAGCAGCTAATATCCAGAGTAACCGCCCTGTGCAGCGCTAACAGCAGCTAATATCCAGAGTAACCGCCGTGTACAGCACTGACAGCAGCTAATATCCAGAGTAACCGGCGTGTGCAGCACTGACTGCAGCTAATATCCAGAGTAACCGGCGTGTACAGCACTGACAGCAGCTAATATCCAGAGTAACCGGCGTGTGCAGCACTGACTGCAGCTAATATCCAGAGTAACCGGCGTGTACAGCACTGACAGCAGCTAATATCCAGAGTAACCGGCGTGTGCAGCACGGACAGCAGCTAATATCCAGAGTAACCGGCGTGTACAGCACTGACAGCAGCTAATATCCAGAGTAACCGGCGTGTGCAGCATTGACAGCAGCTAATATCCAGAGTAACCGCCCTGTGCAGCACTGACCGCAGCTAATATCCAGAGTAACCGCCCTGTGCAGCGCTAACAGCAGCTAATATCCAGAGTAACCGCCGTGTACAGCACTGACAGCAGCTAATATCCAGAGTAACCGCCCCGTGCAGCGCTGACAGCAGCTAATATCCAGAGTAACCGCCGTGTGCAGCACTGACAGCAGCTAATATCCAGAGTAACCGGCGTGTGCAGCACTGACAGCAGCTAATATCCAGAGTAACCGCCCTGTGCAGCACTGACCGCAGCTAATATCCAGAGTAACCGCCGTGTACAGCACTGACAGCAGCTAATATCCAGAGTGACCGGCGTGTGCAGCACTGACAGCAGCTAATATCCAGAGTAACCGCCCTGTGCAGCACTGACAGCAGCTAATATCCAGAGTAACCGCCGTGTACAGCACTGACAGCAGCTAATATCCAGAGTAACCGCCCTGTGCAGCGCTGACAGCAGCTAATATCCAGAGTAACCGCCGTGTACAGCACTGACAGCAGCTAATATCCAGAGTGACCGCCCCGTGCAGCGCTGACAGCAGCTAATATCCAGAGTAACCGGCGTGTGCAGCACTGACAGCAGCTAATATCCAGAGTAACCGCCCTGTGCAGCGCTGACAGCAGCTAATATCCAGAGTAACCGCCGTGTACAGCACTGACAGCAGCTAATATCCAGAGTAACCGCTCCGTGCAGCGCTGACAGCAGCTAATATCCAGAGTAACCGCCGTGTACAGCACTGACAGCAGCTAATAACCAGAGTAACCGCCGTGTACAGCACTGACAGCAGCTAATATCCAGAGTAACCGGCGTGTACAGCACTGACAGCAGCTAATATCCAGAGTAACAGCACTGACAGCAGCTAATATCCAGAGTAACCGCCGTGTACAGCACTGACAGCAGCTAATATCCAGAGTAACCAGCGTGTGCCGCACTGACAGCAGCTAATATCCAGAGTAACCGCCGTGTACAGCACTGACAGCAGCTAATATCCAGAGTCACCGGCGTGTGCAGCACTGACAGCAGCTAATATCCAGAGTAACCGCCCGATGCAGCACTGACAGCAGCTAATATCCAGAGTAACCGGCGTGTGCAGCACTGACAGCAGCTAATATCCAGAGGGCGTGTCAGAACGAGCTTGCTCTGGTGAGGAGAGGGTGTGTGTATTTTTGTGCTGCTCCAGGGACTCTGCCTGTTTTCACCTGCCCAGGTTTGTTACACCTGCCTGGGCTTGCAGAGCGCCCTGAGGGGGGCTCCATCCGGAGATGGAGTCCCGGTCCTCCACCCTCAGGAGTAGGCCGGTGGGGGGTGGAGGGACATCCCAGCCGGCTGGGAAAGTGGAGCCAGCCCTGGGGGAGAGAAGGTCATCTCGGGACCTCAGCAATGTGGCCTCGTCCCCCCCCAGGGCTGGGGCATCGCAGAATGCCGTGAGGAGAGCAGAGGCGATGGAGCACTCTCCAGGAGAGGGACCAGCAAGATCGGGCCCGGAAGACCATGGCTGCAGGGACCCCGCGGAGTGGGGGTCACTGAGGTCGGGAGAGGAGGCTACCACTTTTGGCTCCAGCCTGGTGGCCCACCTCGAGGAGTATAAAGACCTGGGTAGGTTCCTGCAGCGCCTCCGTGGAGAGCTGGCGGTAGCCCGGCAGAGGGCAGCGAGATCCTCTGGTGGCAGGAGAGCCAAGTTTTCCGCGCAGGTCCGCTCCCTGCTCCGGGAGGTGAAGGAAGTGGAGGAGAGGAGAGCGACCATACTAAAAGGAGGAGGCGTTTTCGCCGAAAAGTTAAAAAATGAGGACCGTTTTATGGAAATGGCGGTTAGAGGAAGTGATCAAGGACTATTTCACAGAATATGGTACGTTTACCGGGGAGGAGCTCCGGGTCAGAGGAGGAACACCCCCCCGGTCTACTGACACAGATCTGCGACCAGGAATACCCTGTGTCGCTGGAGGGGTTCCGTTTCGGCTTGGAGCTGCCCCCAGAGGAAGAGGAAAAAAGTGCAGCTGCAGAGAAATGGAGGAAGAAAAAGATGCGGCAGAAGCTGAGAGGAGAGGCGGCTGAAAGAGATGAGACTCGTATATGTCCATGGGTCTCCCCTGCACTCCGGGTCAGAAGAGATTCTGGTCCGGAGTGCAGAACCCGCAAACCCCCCAGCCCCGGCTCCTGCAGTGGGGTCGGGGCGGGAAGATCGCAGCGAGGACGGGCAAAATGGGGCCGGACGCCGCTCGCTGTGAAGTGGGCGGCGCTGGCGGCCAGAGCGCAGCAGGGGGCGTGGTCCCAGAGCAGGCTGACGGCGAGCCCCGGAGACCGGTGCTCGGCGTGAGCCGAGTATCGGAGGAAGGGGCGGACTGGAAGTTGGCGGCGGATAAGGCCGGAGCCAGTCACTCCGGAGTGGAGGAGGGGAGTGGCTTGGCAAGTGTAAATCCGGAGCGGCAGCTGCAAAGCAGCTCACAAATTAAAGTGACAGTCCCAGTAAATGAAAAGTGTAAAATAAAAGTTAATGAAGAAGGTAAAGAAAAGAGCAATGATGTAAATAAAGAGGTGATTAATGAAGTATATAGTGATGTAAATAAAGAAGTGTCTTTTCCTGCCCTGGTAAGTGATATTGGCACCGATGATGCGGAGGGTTGCTTGGAGGTGCCGCTTATGTCATCTGGCGGCCCCTCCATAGCTGCACCTGATGATGCAGAGGTGGGAGTTGGAGTCAGGGCAGGGAAAGCATTAAGTCAGATATGGCTAAATTTACAGCCTTTGATTTTCTCAGCCGAGTTGAAGCTGACGTTTTGTTTTTGCAGGAGACCAGGCTGTCACTTTTGGCAGATGTCGTTAAAGCCAGGAGGGAGTGGCGACGCGGGCCCTCCTACTGGTCTCTTGCGGCTGAGCCCTATAGCGGTGTGGCGGTCCTTTTCACCGCACCGGTAAAATGCCGACGGATGATAGAATTAGAAATGGGGAGGTGCCTGATTTTAGATGTTCTCATGAAGAGACAAGAACTAAGGCTGATTAACATCTATGGTCCCCAAACTAAATGGGGCAGAAAAAGTCTCTTTATGAGGATTAAGCCTTTCCTTTTTTCTAGTCGACAGGTCATCTTTGGAGGGGATTTTAATACTGTCGTTAGACCCCATGATAGAAGAGTTTCCAAAGATAGACTGGCCTATGATAGTGTGGCATTAAATAGCATAGTTAGCGAGGCTCGCCTGGTGGATATCCACATCAGGCATACCCCAGGTCACGACGGGTTATAGGTCTAGGATAGATAGTTTTTTTTTGAAGGAGGAAGCCATCTCTTCACCAGTGTCCATTGTTGAGGTGGAGTTCTCCGATCACTGTATGATTATTTTCTCTTTGAACATTGCAGAATCCCTCCGGATGGGAAGAGGTATATGGAGGCTGAATTCCACTCTCCTGGAAGAAGCAGAGATAAAACAGGCCTTTGAGGATTTTCTTCAGAGCCAGGTACCTTTGTTGGATCTAGGCGGCACTAAGTCAGAGTGGTGGGAGTTGTTCAAATATCGGGTGGCAGGATTTTTCCGCCGGCTCTCAGGCCTCAGGTCCATGAGCAGGTATCGCATGTATCAGGAGCTGAGGAGGAAACTCGAACGTCTGGTCTCGGCCGGAGATAGCCAGGAGGAGATCTCCGGGGTGAAAGCTTGGCTCAAGAGGTGTCAGTATGATAGGCACACATCTTTAGTTCTTGAGAGGGATTTCGGGAGGTACCGCTCGCCCGACCCCTATAGGAACTGTAAGATGTCAGTGAGTCGTAAAATAGTGACAGGACTAATAGATAGTACAGGGTCCCTGAGGAGATCCAAGTCAGGGATTCTGGAGGTCGTTAGATCCTTTTACTCTCACCTTTTGGGTGAGCAGGATCCAGACCGAGAGGAGATGTCGGCTTTCCTGGCTGAGACTGTTCACGAACCAGGAGAGGATTCCTCTCTTAATGTTTTGGTAGATCCAATCAAAGAAGAGGAAGTAATGCTGGCGATTGACGGACTAGGTCTGAAAAAATCGCCAGGGCCGGATGGCTTAACGTCCGAATTCTATAAGACCTTTAAAGGAAGCCTAGTTCCCCTCTTGACATCGGTGTTTAATGAGTGTCTATCCTCGGGCACTCTACCGAGGTCAATGAGGAGGTCAGCTATGATTGTGCTATCAAAGGGTAAGGCTTCGACTCGTATTGAGAATTGGCGTCCCATAGCGCTCCTCAATACGGACAGAAAGGTTCTCGCCAAGGTGCTGTTTAATCGGTTGGTGAAATTTTCACCCCGGCTCCTTTCGTCTGTCCAGCATTGCTCCGTCCCAGGCCGCAGCACTTTTAGTGCTGTCCTCAGTGTCAGAGAGGCAGTGGAGCGGGGAAATTCTGGTCAGTGGAAGGGGTACGTCCTGACCTTGGACCAGGCCAAAGCTTTTGACCGGGTGAATCACGAGTATCTATGGTCGGTCCTTCTGAGGTATGGCTTGCCGGGTTACATAGTTACATAGTTACATAGTTTGTATGGTTGAAAAAAGACACATGTCCATCAAGTTCAACCAAGGGATGGGAAAGGGGAAGTGGGATGGGAAAGGGGAAGTAAAAAATTTCTACACATAGAAGTTAATATTTTTTTGTTCTAGGAAATTATCTAAGCCTTTTTTAAAGCCATCTACTGTCCCTGCTGTGACGGCTCCTGCGGTGTCTACTGTCCCTGCTGTGACGGTTCCTGCGGTGTCTCCTGTCCCTGCTGTGACGGCTCCTGCGGTGTCTCCTGTCCCTGCTGTGACGGCTCCTGCGGTGTCTCCTGTCCCTGCTGTGACGGCTCCTGCGGTGTCTACTGTCTCTGCTGTGACGGCTCCTGCGGTGTCTCCTGTCCCTGCTGTGATGGCTCCTGCGGTGGCTATTCCATAGATTCACAGTTCTCACAGTAAAGAAGGCTTGTCGCCTCTGCAGGTTGAACCTTTTTTTCTCCAGATGGAGGGAGTGCCCCCTTGTTTTTTGAGGGGGTTTTACATGGAACAGGATTTCACCATATTTTTTGTATGCGCCATTCATATATTTATATAAGTTAATCATGTCCCCCCTTAGTCGTCTTTTTTCAAGGCTAAATAGGTTTAATTCTTTCAATCTTTCCTCATAACTGTAATGGCAGGAAGGAGGTGAAGGGAAAGTGAGCCCTAATCTACCCACCGCCCTGTCCCTGCCTACTTGCAACGACCCGCCCTAGGCGACGAGGTACAACTGGGCGGCGGTCCCTACGCTGGCTAAGTGCACAGGAAGACAAACAGGGAACACGCAAGGGAAGGGGCAGTAGCCACGGAACGCCACGAGGAAACGGGGCGGCGAACGAACAGTCAGGACCAGGACGAAGTGAGTACACCCGAGCAGGCACGGAGACAGGAGCAAGCCAGGGCAAGCAAGCAGGTCAAGCAGAACTGCAGCAAGGCAGAAGCACGGCAGAAGCAGGCTGGAGCAAGCAGCAGTGGGGCCAGGAATCCAAAAGAATTACAAGCACTGAGGGAGAGCACAGGGCAGGTAATAAAGGGCAGGGGGCGGAGCTAACTCCGAGAGACCAGGCCGCGATAAGCTCTCCCACTCCTGAGCTTGCCACCCTGGTTGGTAGGAGATGGTGTCAGTCGAGCAGGTCTGGCCTCAGGTGTGGATTGATTAATCCCAGGAGTATAGCTAGATGAAGTACCTGGCAGATCCCTAACAGTACTCCCCCTTTTATGAGGGGCCACCGGACCCTTACTAAGGGGACCCGGTTTAGTGGGGAAGAGGAGGTGGAACCTCCTGATCAATACCCCAGCGTGAACATCACGGGCAGGTACCCAAGTCCTCTCCTCCGGCCCGTATCCTCTCCAATGGACCAGGTACTGGAGGGAGCCCTGGACCATCCTACTGTCCATAATCTTGGCCACCTCGAATTCCACCCCCTCAGGGGTGAGAACGGGAACAGGAGGTATCCTCGAGGGGGACCAGGACGGGGAGCAGCGTTTAAGGAGGGAGGCATGGAAGACGTCATGTATGCGAAAGGATGGGGGGAGCTCCAGACGGAAGGATACAGGGTTGAGGACTTCAATGATCTTATAAGGTCCAATAAATCGGGGAGCAAACTTCCTGGACGGGACCTTAAGGCGCAAGTTCCTGGACGACAACCAGACCAAATCCCCGACGACAAACCGGGGGTTAGCAGAACGTCTACTATCCGCCTGAATCTTTTGTGCGCTCTGGGACGCCTCTAGGTTCTTCTGAACCTGGGCCCAGACAGTGCACAGTTCCCGATGAACCTCCTCTACCTCAGGATTATTGGAACAACCAGGGGAGACGGAGGAGAACCTTGGGTTAAACCCGAAATTACAGAAAAACGGGGAGACCCCTGAGGAGTTACTGACCCGGTTATTCAGGGAAAATTCAGCAAGGGGAAGGAATGAGACCCAATCGAATTGACAGTCAGAGATGAAACACCTTAAATACTGTTCCAGGGATTGGTTGGTCCTTTCCGTTTGGCCATTAGTTTCGGGATGGAAGGCGGAGGAGAAGGACAGATCAATCTCCAACTTTTTACAAAAAGCTCTCCAAAATAAGGAAACAAATTGTACCCCTCTGTCAGAAACGATATTGACTGGGGCCCCATGGAGACGCAGGATGTGTTTCACAAACAAAGAAGCTAACGTCTTGGCGTTAGGTAGCTTCTTAAGGGGCACAAAGTGGCACATCTTGCTGAAGCGGTCGACTACCACCCACACCACCGACTTGCCCTGAGATGGAGGCAAATCGGTGATAAAATCCATGGAGATATGGGTCCAAGGTCTCTGGGGAATGGGCAAGGAACGTAGTAGGCCCGCAGGTCGGGACCTAGGGGTTTTGGACCTAGCGCAAACCTCACAAGCGGCGACGTAAGCCCTAACATCTTTAGGCAACCCAGGCCACCAATAGTTTCTGGTAATGAGGTGTTTGGTGCCCAAGATGCCAGGATGACCAGATAGAGCGGAGTCATGGTTTTCCCTGAGTACCCTCAGCCGGTATTGCAGGGGAACAAACAGTTTGTCCCCAGGGACGTTCCCGGGAGCTGCACCCTGATCAGCCGCGATATCAGAAGCTAAATCAGAATCCGTGGCAGAGACGATTATACCAGGGGGTAAAATACAAGCGGGATCCTTCTCGGAAGGAGGATTGGCCATGAAACTACGTGACAGAGCGTCAGCCTTAATATTCTTGGACCCAGCCCTATAGGTAACCAAGAAATTAAATCTGGTAAAGAATAGTGCCCACCGAGCTTGTCTAGGATTAAGCCTCCGGGCCGATTCTAGGAAAACCAGATTCTTGTGATCCGTAAGGACCGTTACCTGGTGTCTGGCCCCCTCCAGGAAGTGCCGCCACTCCTCAAAAGCCCATTTAATGGCTAGAAGTTCGCGGTTACCAATATCATAGTTACTCTCCGTGGGCAAAAACTTCCTAGAGAAGTAAGCACAGGGGCGGAGATGGGTGAGGGAGCTGGTACCCTGGGACAAGACGGCCCCCACTCCCACCTCGGAAGCGTCAACCTCCACAATAAATGGCTCCTCTTGGTTGGGCTGAATCAGCACGGGGGCCGAGATAAAGCACTTCTTGAGAGTCTCAAAGGCCTGGACGGCCTCAGGGGGCCAATGGAGGACATCGGCACCCTTGCGGGTAAGGTCCGTAAGAGGCTTAGCGACGACCGAGAAGTTGGCAATAAATCTCCTGTAATAGTTGGCGAACCCTAAAAAACACTGTAACGCCTTAAGGGAGGCAGGTTGGACCCATTCCGCCACAGCTTGAACCTTGGCAGGGTCCATGCGGAATTCATGAGGAGTGAGGATTTGCCCTAAAAATGGTATCTCCTGTACCCCAAAGACACATTTTTCAGTCTTAGCAAACAGATTATTCTCCCGAAGGACCTGGAGCACCTTCCTGACATGCTCCACGTGGGAGGACCAGTCCTTGGAAAACACCAGTATGTCATCAAGGTACACAACAAGAAAATTACCCAGGTACTCTCTCAGGATTTCATTAATAAAATTCTGGAAGACAGCAGGGGCATTACACAACCCAAAGGGCATGACCAGGTATTCGAAATGACCCTCGGGTGTGTTGAACGCAGTTTTCCACTCATCCCCCTCTTTGATGCGGATAAGGTTATATGCCCCCCGTAGATCGAACTTAGAAAACCATTGGGCTCCCTGAACCTGATTAAAAAGATCCGGAATCAAAGGAAGTGGGTACTGGTTCCTTACGGTGACCTTATTCAGGTTACGATAATCAATGCACAGCCTAAGACCACCATCCTTCTTCCCCACGAAGAAGAAGCCAGCACCTACAGGAGAAGTCGAGGGGCGAATGAAACCCTTGGCCAGGCATTCTTGGATATACACCCTCATCGCTTCACGTTCAGGACATGAAAGATTAAATATCCTACCCTTAGGAAGCTTGGCACCAGGCACCAAATCGATAGCGCAATCGTAATCTCTATGGGGGGGCAACACCTCGGAGGCCTCCTTAGAAAACACATCGGCGAAGTCCTGAACAAACTCAGGAAGCGTGTTTACCTCCTCCCGGGGAGAAATAGAGTTAACAGAAAGACATGACATAAGACATTCATTACCCCATTTGGTGAGATCCCCAGTATTCCAATCAAATGTGGGATTATGCAACTGCAACCAGGGGAGACCTAATACCAGATCAGACGATAATCCCTGCATCACCAGTACAGAGCACTGCTCCAAATGCATGGAGCCAACCAGGAGTTCAAAAACAGGAGTATGCTGAGTAAAATAACCATTAGCAAGGGGGGTTGAGTCGATTCCTACTACAGGGATGGGATAAGGTAAATCAATACAAGGCATCTTTAGAGACATAGCAAAATCCACAGACATGATATTAGCAGATGAGCCAGAATCCACGAAAGCACTGCCCGTGGCAGACCGGCCAGCAAACGAGACCTGAAAGGGAAGCAAAATTTTATTGCGTTTCACATTAACGGGAAATACCTGTGCGCCCAAGTGACCTCCCCGATGATCACTTAGGCGCGGAAGTTTTCCGGCTTCTTATTCTTGCGCCTGGGACAGGTGTTCAGTAGATGCTTGTCGTCCCCACAGTAGAAGCAGAGACCATTCATTCTGCGAAACTCCCTACGTTGTCGAGGGGACATGGAGGCCCCGAGTTGCATAGGTACCTCCGAGTCCTCCGTGGAGGGGCGAGGAGACGGGACCTCGGGGGGGATCGCAGAAAAGTCAGAGGGGAGCACACTGAAGCGTTCTAGCTGACGTTCCCTGAGACGTCGGTCAAGTCGTACTGCTAGGGCCATAACCTGGTCAAGGGAGTCAGGCGAGGGGTAGCTAACCAGCAGATCCTTCAGGGCGTCAGATAATCCTAACCTAAACTGGCACCTTAGGGCCGGATCGTTCCACTGAGAAGCTACGCACCACTTCCTAAAATCAGAACAGTATTCCTCAACCGGTCTCCTACCCTGACGTAAGGTCACCAGCTGACTCTCGGCTAAAGCAGTCCTGTCAGTCTCGTCGTAAATGAGTCCGAGGGCAGAGAAAAAACGATCAACAGAGGAAAGTTCAGGGGCGTCAGGAGCCAAGGAGAAGGCCCACTCTTGGGGCCCTTCCTGGAGTCGGGATATGATGATACCAACCCGCTGGTTCTCGGAACCTGAGGAGTGGGGCTTTAGGCGGAAATACAGTCTGCAACTCTCCCGGAAGGAGAGAAACGTCTTACGGTCCCCTGAAAACCGGTCAGGTAACTTGAGGTCGGGTTCTAGAGGTGAGGTGAGGGGTACTACTAAAGCAGCGTCACCCTGATTGACCCTTTGGGCCAGGGCCTGGACCTGTAGGGAGAGGCCCTGCATCTGCTGGGTCAGGGTCTCAAGGGGGTCCATGATAGCGTCAGCGTAGGAGAAATGGTAGACTAGGTAAGGGCTTGTAATTATGTAATGGCAGGAAGGAGGTGAAGGGAAAGTGAGCCCTAATCTACCCACCGCCCTGTCCCTGCCTACTTGCAACGACCCGCCCTAGGCGACGAGGTACAACTGGGCGGCGGTCCCTACGCTGGCTAAGTGCACAGGAAGACAAACAGGGAACACGCAAGGGAAGGGGCAGTAGCCACGGAACGCCACGAGGAAACGGGGCGGCGAACGAACAGTCAGGACCAGGACGAAGTGAGTACACCCGAGCAGGCACGGAGACAGGAGCAAGCCAGGGCAAGCAAGCAGGTCAAGCAGAACTGCAGCAAGGCAGAAGCACGGCAGAAGCAGGCTGGAGCAAGCAGCAGTGGGGCCAGGAATCCAAAAGAATTACAAGCACTGAGGGAGAGCACAGGGCAGGTAATAAAGGGCAGGGGGCGGAGCTAACTCCGAGAGACCAGGCCGCGATAAGCTCTCCCACTCCTGAGCCTGCCACCCTGGTTGGTAGGAGATGGTGTCAGTCGAGCAGGTCTGGCCTCAGGTGTGGATTGATTAATCCCAGGAGTATAGCTAGATGAAGTACCTGGCAGATCCCTAACAATAACTTAGATTCTCCATGCCCCTTATTAGCTTCGTTGCTCTTCTTTGTATTTTTTCCAACTCCAGGGCATCCTTTCTATGAACTGGAGCCCAGAACTGAACTGCATATTCTAGATGAGGCCTCACTAATGCTTTGTAAAGTGGTAATATTACATCCCTGTCCCGCGAGTCCATGCCTCTTTTGATACACGACAATATTTTGCTGGCCTTTGAAGCAGCTGATTGACACTGCATGCTGAAATTTAGTTTATGGGTTTGTCAATTGGCTCCAGAGCTTATACGCTGGGGCAGAGACTTTCGCACTGGTTAACGGTTGGGTTGGAACCCCCTTTGAGGTTGGGTCTGGTGTCCGCCAGGGCTGTCCTCTGAGTCCTTCGCTGTATGTGTTCGCGATTGACCCCTTTCTTAGAAGGGCTGACCGTGGACCTTTGGGGGGGATCGAGGTCGGCTTGGAAGGACCAGAAGCCACCCAGACGTCTCCATCTTCGTTTCCTCGCAAGGGGAGGCGGAGTGGGTAATGTCAGAAGTGGAATGTTACTCACGGGCATCTGGGTCCAAGATTAATCGTGACAAGTGTGAGTCTCTGGCTGGGAGGAGGAGATCCTAGTTTTGGTCTCCCGGACACCCTTCCTGAGCCCCAGGGGTCTGCAAAGATCTTAGGAGTGGAATTTGGCCCGGGTGATTATCCCAAGAAAAACTGGGATGGCAGGCTAAATTTAGTCGCCCAGAAGGTCGCCCAATGGAAGGGTTGGTCCTTAACCCTTAGAGAAAGGGTTCATTTGGCCAAGGCTTACCTGGTGCCCATGTTGCTCTACCTTGGCAGTGTGTGCATCTTGCCAGAACCTCTCTGGACTCGGGTCTATAGCCTGTTCTTCCAACTGTTATGGGGGGAACAGGCTTAACTTAATTAAGAGAGGAGTCACTTATCTACCAAGGAGACTAGGAGGGTTAGGTATGGTTAACACAGTGGTGTTCCTAGTGAACACTTTTATTAAGATTAATTTGGCAAACCTCAGGCAAGAGAGGGCTCCTTGGTGGATTCTCTCCTGTAGGGAGTGGTTTCAGCCCTTCTTCCAGGAATGGGAGAGAGGTGGCCAAGTGAAAAACCTGCGTACACCCCACAGACATCTCCCGGCTTATGCCGCCCTGGTTTTGAAGATGGTACGCCGGTGGGGTCTGGGAGTATGGGAGATCAGGACCATGCCGAGAAAATTTCTCGACAGAAAGGTTCTGATGACCCACTTCCAGAAGCCCCTGGCACTCAAAGACTGCCCAAGTAGTGACCTCGGGGTGGGATTAAGACTTTTGAATTCGAAGAGGATTCCCCAGAAGTTTTGGGATCTGGCTTGGCGCTGCTTCCACGTGAGACTGTATGTAAGGGGCAATTTGAAGTACAGAAACACTGACGACAGAGGATGTCCTCAGGAGGAGTGTAGCGATACACTGGAGAATATGGAGCATTTCCTGCTTCATTGCCCCTTTAATGCAGAGGTATATAAAAGGGTGGGTACCTCCATTGGCTGGCTCGGCTTAGCTAACCTCTCCTACGCTGGGTGGGCTTATGGGGTGTTCGGAGACCTAGGTGGTAGGGACCGTAACACATCTTTTTTAGTCAGCATAGTGGTAAGGCACTTTACCGGGAATGCAAAGTGTTTAGTATCTGCGTATCCTCCTGGTGGATGAGGTCGTAGGGAATATCATCGGTGACCTGGAGAAGGTGCGTTCTTTGGAGGTTGATAGGCTGGGAGCATCCAAAGCCTCTCGCTTATGGAGGGGCTTTTCATTTATTGTGCCCTAGGGTATTGACCTACAGGGGGGGGTCTCAGCCGGCTCATCCGGGGGGGGGGGGGGTGGGTTCGCCCTCGTTTAGGCACCTAAGGAAGCGATAGGGAGAACAATAGGGAAAGAAGGGTTAAGCTTAGGGTTAGATTAAACACAGGGTAAGAGAAGGGACAGCAATAGGGGAAAGCGATAGGGGAAGCGATAGGGAAGGTGTCGGCGTGGGTGGATCCTGCCCTTGGGGGGGGGTCGGGTGGGTCCCTATTCTCCCTCCTTCTGGTGGTAGGCTGGTTAGTACACTTCAGGCTTTTGTTTTGATATTGAGAGGCAGGATAAAGGCTTACAGGAACCGAACTTGGTGCTTTCGGGTTGTGATTTTGGAATATTGTTTTTGTTATGTATATACTAGGGATAGAGAAAGGGGTTTACATAGGTTGGGTGGGGGAATAGGAGGGAGTGGGCATGGGTATGGTTTTTTTTCTTTTCCTACTCAGGCCCGGACTATGCAGGACATGCGAGGACATGGGGCGAGGGTCTGAGTTCGAGGTTTAGGGTGAGGTGGCGGAGGCCAACACCAGGACTAAGCGGACTTGAAAGGACATGAGGCGAGGTGTTGGCCTGGTGTGGTGATGGGTTAGCTTTAGATAGAGTTAGGGATAGAATATAAATTAAAAAAAAAAAAATTATATATATATATATATATATATATATATATATATATATATATATATATATATTTAAAAAAAAATGTGTGTTTTGTTATAATAATTAGTTATGTTTGATGTTGATTTATGATTCATTTTTTGTCTTTTTTCATTTATCATTTTTTTTTTTTCAGTTTGGTTATATCGATTATGCGTATGTATATATATATATATATATAGGGGAAAAAAAATGTGTGTATATAAAGTGTGGTATTTCACGGTGTAGATAGGTATGTATGTTGGGGGGGGACGACACATTTTCGGTTGATGGTTTCGAATGAGTATGAAAGGGAGTGAGTGGGGGTGAGTGGATACTGGGAGGAGGGGGGAATATGAAAAGGATTGAATGTGGATGAGTGCAAATGGATGGGAAAATTGGCCAAGTCCAGCGGAGAAGTCGATACAGTGATGTATCTGTATATATTGTATATATTGTTCTGGTTTTTGGGTTTTTATACTTTTCTAATAAAAAAAAGAGTCACTGACAGCAGTAGACGGGTGGGGAGTGATAAAGTGCTTGTCGGTGGTCTCCGGTATCTGGCGCCTCGCTGACTGCAGAACATCCCACATTTGCTGGAGGGTGCGTGGGGGAGGGTCCATAGAGTGAACAAGACAATCGTGGTCCCACAGATGATCAATTAGATTCAGGTCTGGTGAATTAGGGGCCGGGTAAGTACTTGGTCGGGCTCTTCCAGCCACTGTCGGACATTTCTGGCCATATGACATGTCGCATTGTCTTGTTGGTAGATTCCACCTGCCCCAGGGAAGACATTCAGCATGTATGGGGGGATGTGATCTGCAACGATGGATTCATACCCAAATCACTTCAGAGCCTTCCACATGGATGAGTGGTGAAGAGAATGCCAGGAATTAATCCCCCAGACCATAACGCTACTGCCACCGGCTCGTGTTCTTCCAGCAATGGTTGCCGGGTGTTTGTTCTCTGATGTTTCTCGCCTGACACTAAATCGTCCATCCTTTCCATGAAGAAGAAAAGGTGACGGAGAAGAGAACCCTTTACCAACCATCCATCAGAGAAGACAACCCTTTACCAATCATCCATCAGAGAAGACAACCCTTTACCAGTCATCCATCAGAGAAGACAACCCTTTACCAATCATCCATCAGAGAAGACAACCCTTTACCAATCATCCATCAGAGAAGACATCCCTTTACCAATCATCCATCAGAGAAGACAACCCTTTACCAATCATCCATCAGAGAAGACATCCCTTTACCAATCATCCATCGGAGAAGACAACCCTTCACCCACCATCCATCGGAGACAACCCTTTACCAATCATCCATTAGAGAAGACGACCCTTCACCCACCATCCATCGGAGAAGACAATCCTTTACCAATTAACCATCATAGAAGACAACCCTTTACCAATCATCCATTAGAGAAGACAACCCTTTACCAGTCATCCATCAGAGAAGACAGCCCTTTACCAATCATCCATCAGAGAAGACAGCCCTTCACCCACCATCCATCAGAGAAGACGATCCTTTACCAATCATCCATCAGAGAAGACGACCCTTTACCAATCATCCATCAGAGAAGACGACCCTTTACCAATCATCCATCAGAGAAGACGACCCTTTACCAATCATCCATCAGAGAAGACAACCCTTTAAAAATCATCGGTGGTCCAATTCTGATCCTGTCATGCTAACTGAAGCCTCTTTTCCCCTGCACCTTTGTAACATAGGAGCAGTGACATCCGTCAGCTCCGAAGCCCCATACGCAGTAGGTTCGCTGTTGTATTAGACACACATCTGCACGCCCCCTGGTTGATTTTCACTGTGAGCTGCTCCACTGTAGCGTGTCATGCGTCCCTCTCGCACCTTCGTAACTATTTGAGAAATACCGACACCCGTAGCCCGAAAACCGATAATCAGCCCTTATTACAACTCTGATACATCGCCCGTTACCCATGACAACAACCAATGGTATATGATCAGACAGCTGACCGCACCCCATATATACCCACCAAGCCCCCCACGCATCACATCACTGTGCGATGCCGATGAGAAAAGTGGGAGGTGGTCATAACAATGGGACTGCACTGTGTATATATATATATATGTATATATATATATATATATGTGGCTCTGTTGTATGTTATTATCTTATATGTGACTCTATGAAATGTTACTATTGTATATGTTCTTATGTTACTATTGTACTGCTGTGTGATGCCGCTGCACAGCCCCGTTTTGCCCTAGGAGCGATGCTTTCCTCTGTAATATGGCATCTGGTGGAGCATTTTCTTATCTCACTGATATTCTGTAAGTGGAGACGCTCGGAGTTCAGTACGGGACATCTGTAGCGCAGTATTACCGATTCAGACTACAAGCTGATGACGTTACAAGGGTTAATACTGTATGGCCAGTAGAACGAGGCCGGATCACAATGCCCATCATCATCAGGTAGATTTCTGCTGTGATGAGGTTGTTCCAGTAGTTCCTAGTGCAGGCAGCCTGTATACTGTCCATGGTCCTCTGTATAGGACCGCTCCTTCCTGCACAGCTGCTCAGGCGCTCGGCCGTCTCCGGGGCGTCTTTAGCTCCTCACTCTATACACCCTATATATCCTGCGTAGTGACCGCTCCTTCCTGCGCAGCTGCTCAGATCGCTCGGCCGTCTCCAGGGCGTCTTTAGCTCCTTACTTCTATATACCCTATATATCCTGCGTAGTGACCGCTCCTTCCTGCGCAGCTGCTCAGGCACTCAGCCGTCTCCGGGGCGTCTTTAGCTGCTCACTTCTATATACCCTATATATCCTGTGTAGTGTCCGCTCCTTCCTGCACAGCTGCACAGGCGCTCGGCCGTCTCCGGGGCGTCTTTAGCTCCTCACTCTATATATCCTGCGTAGTGACCGCTCCTTCCTGCACAGCTGCACAGGCGCTCGGCCGTCTCTGGGGCGTCTTTAGCTCCTCACTCTATATATCCTGCGTAGTGACCGTTCCTTCCTGCGCAGCTGCTCGGCCGTCTTCAGGGCGTTTTTAGCTCCTTACTTCTATATACCCTATATATCCTGCGTAGTGACCGCTCCTTCCTGCACAGCTGCACAGGCGCTCGGCCGTCTCCGGGGCGTCTTTAGCTCCTCACTCTATATATCCTGCGTAGTGACCGCTCCTTACTGCGCAGCTGCTCGGCCGTCTCCAGGGCGTCTTTAAGTCCTCACTTATATAATTACACAAGATTAAATATTTCTTGAGCACTTAATAATGATAACGACGCTGCTCCGGGCGACTTCCACAAAGTGTCTTTCATTTTCGGTTTACAAGTGGCGCTGATTTGTGTTTAGCTGATTTGGGCTCTGGGGAGGTGACGTGATTGGCTCCTCCTCAGACCCGTGTAGCCCTCGTCTCTTGGACGCGCTCGCTGCGCTCGTTAACGCTCTCACTTCTTCCTTGTAATCGTTCTCAGTGCAAAATAAGTTTACCATCGAAACGGCGACTTCTTAGAGAACGACGCGGGATTAATGTTGAAGCCTCAGAATCTCCCTCATTGTCAATTTTAGACAATAAAGTCGAAAGCCGAATTCAGAGAATCCCCCCCCCCCCCCCAGATTGACACGGACGCTGCATTCTGGGGACATTTCCTGCTTTACAGACCTCTGAGCACAATAATAAAAGTGGAACAGAGAACCCGAACCCAATGTTCTCCACTTCAGTATTGTGGGCAGTAAAAGCAGATTACCCCGATCCGGCTGATCTTCCTCCCGGTCATTGACAGCACTGGACGGCATCATGTCACTGTATTATAACTTAATGTCCGCATCATTGTCCGCAACTGCTGTTCAGCCAATCACAGCTTCTAGGACTGGTTGGATGGCAATAATCTTGTTGGATGGCGATATTCTGGCTGGATGGTGATATTCTGGTTGGATGGTGATATTCTGGTTGGATGGTGATATTCTGGCTGGATGGTGATATTCTGGCTGGATGGCAATAATCTTGTTGGATGGCGATATTCTGGCTGGATGGTGATATTCTGGTTGGATGGTGATATTCTGGTTGGATGGTGATATTCTGGCTGCATGGTGATATTCTGGCTGGATGGTGATATTCTGGCTGGATGGCGATATTCTGGCTGGATGGTGATATTCTGGTCGGATGGTGATATTCTGGCTGGATGGTGATATTCTGGCTGGATGGTGATAATCTGGTTGGATGGTGATATTCTGGTTGGATGGTGATATCCTAGCTGGATGGTGATATTCTGGTTGGATGGTGATAATCTTGTTGGATGGTGATAATCTTGTGGGATGGTGATAATCTTGTTCGATGGTGATATTCTGTCTGGATGGTGATAATCTGGTTGGATGGTGATATTCTGGTTGGATGGCGATATTCTGGCTGGATGGCGATATTCTGGTTGGATGGCGATATTCTGGCTGGATGGCGATATTCTGGCTGGATGGTGATAATCTTGTTGGATGGTGATATTCTGGTTGGATAGTGATATTCTGGCTGGATGGCGATATTCTGGTTGGATGGTGATATTCTGGTTGGATGGTGATATTCTGGTCGGATGGTGATATTCTGGTCGGATGGTGATATTCTGGTCGGATGGTGATATTCTGGCTGGATGGTGATATTCTGGCTGGATGGTGATAATCTGGTTGGATGGTGATATTCTGGTTGGATGGTGATATTCTGGTTGGATGGTGATATTCTGGTCGGATGGTGATATTCTGGCTGGATGGTGATATTCTGGTTGGATGGTGATATCCTAGCTGGATGGTGATATTCTGGTTGGATGGTGATAATCTTGTGGGATGGTGATAATCTTGTTCGATGGTGATATTCTGTCTGGATGGTGATAATCTGGTTGGATGGTGATATTCTGGTCGGATGGTGATATTCTGGCTGGATGGTGATATTCTGGCTGGATGGTGATAATCTGGCTGGATGGTGATATTCTGGCTGGATGGTGATAATCTGGTTGGATGGTGATATTCTGGTTGGATGGTGATATCCTAGCTGGATGGTGATATTCTGCTTGGATGGTGATAATCTTGTTGGATGGTGATAATCTTGTGGGATGGTGATAATCTTGTTCGATGGTGATAATCTTGTTCGATGGTGATATTCTGTCTGGATGGTGATAATCTGGTTGGATGGTGATATTCTGGTCGGATGGTGATATTCTGGCTGGATGGTGATAATCTGGCTGGATGGTGATATTCTGGTTGGATGGTGATATCCTAGCTGGATGGTGATATTCTGGTTGGATGGTGATAATCTTGTGGGATGGTGATAATCTTGTTCGATGGTGATATTCTGTCTGGATGGTGATAATCTGGTGGGATGGATATATTCTGGTTGGATGGTGATATTCTGGCTGGATGGTGATAATCTGGTGGGATGGATATATTCTGGTTGGATGGTGATATTCTGGCTGGATGGTGATAATCTGGTTGGATGGTGATAATCTTGTTCGATGGTGATATTCTGTCTGGATGGTGATAATCTGGTGGGATGGATATATTCTGGCTGGATGGTGATAATCTGGTTGGATGGTGATAATCTTGTTCGATGGTGATATTCTGTCTGGATGGTGATAATCTGGTGGGATGGATATATTCTGTCTGGATGGTGATAATCTGGTTGGATGGTGATAATCTGGTTGGATGGTGATATTCTGGCTGGATGTTGATAATCTGGTTGGATGGCGATAATCTGGTTGGATGGCGATAATCAGGTTGGATGGCGATAATCTGGTTGGATAGAGATATTTTGGTTGGATGGTGATATTCTGGTTGGATGGTGATAATCTGGTTGGATGGTGATAATCTGATTGGATGGTGATAATCTGATGGTAAACCGCCCCACATGTCCTTCCTCAGTCAGTACTAGACATGGGCAGCATTATGGGGGCACCTATGGATTTTTCTCTTGTTATATCCGACATTTCCCCCTTTTATAGTTGGCGTGATTGGACGACACGTGTCACATCACAGACCGGGAACCTCGTTATGTCCCCAGACACAGACAATAGTGAAGAGAATGAGAGACGAGCTTGAGGATCCTCCGTGGCCCCAGCAGTGGAGTTCTGCGCCGGTCACAGATCCACCATTGACATTTCACCAGAATTCACCGCTCCGGTCATTCTCTGATAAATTTCCCGTCTTGTCCCCCACGGAGCCGCAACGTTTCGCCAGGGACCACTTAGGAATTGAGTCTCAGGGTCCCACCACCAGAAGGTCTGCAGATCCCACCACTCCTGGTCACATCCTACAGCCTAGACCTAAAACACAGCTGGGATCATTTGCCTTTTGTATGTGGTTTTTTGCAGGTGGAGTGTCACTATGTGCAGCAGAGACACAGGAGAGCAGCACGAGACGTGCAGAGTGTCACTTAATGTGATTATTTCCTGCCATAATGACTGTTCTTGTTGCGGCTCTTCCTGGGTTCTGGGCGGGGGTCTCCTGGGATGAAGGTAAATGGCAGCGCTCTGCACGATGTGTGACACAATTCTCTTCCCAGGTGCTGGCGGCAGGTGCTGAAGTGGCAGCTCTGAGATGCGATGTGATCGCAGCTTCCGCCACTGATTATGCTCTTGAGTCTTTTGGATGAAGCGGCTGCTGTGAAGGAGACGTTCTCATGCCAAGACCTCCCATCAACCCTCTCACTTATTAGAAATTCACTCCCCGAAAATGGGATGTAAAGAACTCGCCGCCAGTGTCATCCCGACCAAACAGGGACAGATCCGTCAGCGGCCGCACAGTCCGAGCCTCCAAGTACAAGATGTTTCCACCAGTCGCTTCATGGGTTTTGAAAATTCCCAACAAGCGGCGAGATCAGCAGTCACTCCTGAGCCCATCCGGACAGTCCCCAGACATCATGGCGTTTCTGCAGTGGGTAGAGCTACGGGAAATTACCGCCAAAAACACAGCTTCTTAATCTGTGATATTGGGGAAGTTACAAGAGAAATCAATGAAATCTCTAAATGATGTCCTCGTCTTAAACGTCAGGGACCATGTGGCTTATAAAAAACCTCTTCCCATATCTAAAGGTGAATTCCGAGTTCATAGAGGGGGAGGGGTCCCACATTCAGGACCCTTATCTAGCAGTCAGAGCAGCTACAAGGGCGTCTCCACCTCTGGAGGATCTGAGAGGTGACCGTTACCATGTTCTACAGGACTAATCCTTGGACTATGAGACCGGTAGGGACTACGCTGGTATATGAGTCCCACATGGCAGTAGAAAGTATATTAACCATTATGTGGCTGTCAGTGATGACATGGACCAGACAGTAGGAGGCACCGCCATTACATACTACAGGGCTTTACATGCAGCCTTGTCCACATCCTAGATGAACTGCAGTCCAGGCTGCTGACAGTCTCCAGGACCCTCTTCTCCTGCTTGCTGACTACAGTGAGAGTAGGACCATGAGCTGCAGAAGGGGGTCTAACATATTAACCTGCGCTCCGCTAAACTGCGAATCCTTTCAGGTTTCCTGTGATGCAGCGAAGTGTCAGAACCGGTCAAGAAATCATAAATCATTGTAGAAAGACTATTTTAGATTCCCCTCTCAAGTGGAGGCGCGAAGCGCAGACGCTGAGGATCTGTCAGGGAAGGATGGAGCAGAAGTCTCGTGTTGGTGAAAAGTTCATATTGTCTCTCTGTAAGCGACGATAGTAATACGGTATATGAGAGGCCGCGCTGAACGCACCCCGCTCAACTCATTATGATTAACAACTTTATTTAGAGAGCGTGAAGAGAGCGTGAAGAGAGCGTGAAGGGAGCGTGAAGGGAGCGTGAAGGGAGCGGCAGCAAGTGAAGGGAGCGGCAGCAAGTGAAGGGAGCGGCAGCACGTGAAGGGAGCGGCAGCACGTGAAGGGAGCGGCAGCACGTGAAGGGAGCGGCAGCACGTGAAGGGAGCGGCAGCACGTGAAGGGAGCGGCAGCACGTGAAGGGAGCGGCAGCACGTGAAGGGAGCGGCAGCACGTGAAGGGAGCGGCAGCACGTGAAGGGATGTACCTGAAGAGAGCGGCAGTACCTGAAGAGAGCGGCAGTACGTGAAGGGAGCGGCAGTACGTGAAGAGAGCGGCAGTACGTGAAGAGAGCGGCAGTACGTGAAGAGAGCGGCAGTACGTGAAGGGAGCGGCAGTACGTGAAGGGAGCGGCAGTACGTGAAGGGAGCGGCAGTACGTGAAGGGAGCGGCAGTACGTGAAGGGAGCGGCAGTACGTGAAGGGAGCGGCAGTACGTGAAGGGAGCGGCAGTACGTGAAGGGAGCATCCTCAGAAGAGGATATAATATAAGAAGAAGTGGATATAATATAAGAAGAAGTGGATATAATATAAGAAGAAGTGGATATAATATAAGATGTAGATATAATATAAGATGTTGATATAATATAAGATGTGGATATAATATAAGATGTGGATATAATATAAGATGTGGATATAATATAAGATGTGGATATAATATAAGATGTGGATATAATATAAGATGTAGATATAATATAAGATGTAGATATAATATAAGATGTAGATATAATATAAGATGTGGATATAATATAAGATGTAGATATAATATAAGATGTGGATATAATATAAGATGTAGATATAATATAAGATGTAGATATAATATAAGATGTAGATATAATATAAGATGTAGATATAATATAAGATGTAGATATAATATAAGATGTGGATATAATATAAGATGTGGATATAATATAAGATGTGGATATAATATAAGATGTGGATATAATATAAGATGTGGATATAATATAAGATGTGGATATAATATAAGATGTGGATATAATATAAGATGTAGATATAATATAAGATGTAGATATAATATAAGATGTGGATATAATATAAGATGTGGATATAATATAAGATGTGGATATAATATAAGATGTAGATATAATATAAGATGTAGATATAATATAAGATGTAGATATAATATAAGATGTGGATATAATATAAGATGTGGATATAATATAAGATGTGGATATAATATAAGATGTGGATATAATATAAGATGTGGATATAATATAAGAAGTGGATATAATATAAGATGTAGATATAATATAAGAAGTGGATATAATATAAGATGTGGATATAATATAAGATGTGGATATAATATAAGATGTAGATATAATATAAGAAGTAGATATAATATAATATAAGATGTAGATATAATATAAGATGTGGATATAATATAAGATGTAGATATAATATAAGATGTAGATATAATATAAGATGTGGATATAATATAAGAAGTAGATATAATATAAGATGTGGATATAATATAAGATGTAGATATAATATAAGATGTAGATATAATATAAGATGTAGATATAATATAAGATGTGGATATAATATAAGATGTAGATATAATATAAGATGTAGATATAATATAAGAAGTGGATATAATATAAGATGTAGATATAATATAAGATGTGGATATAATATAAGATGTAAATATAATATAAGATGTAGATATAATATAAGAAGTAGATATAATATAAGATGTAGATATAATATAAGATGTGGATATAATATAAGATGTGGATATAATATAAGATGTGGATATAATATAAGATGTGGATATAATATAAGATGTGGATATAATATAAGATGTAGATATAATATAAGATGTGGATATAATATAAGATGTAGATATAATATAAGATGTAGATATAATATAAGATGTGGATATAATATAAGATGTAGATATAATATAAGATGTAGATATAATATAAGATGTGGATATAATATAAGATGTGGATATAATATAAGATGTGGATATAATATAAGATGTAGATATAATATAAGATGTAGATATAATATAAGATGTGGATATAATATAAGATGTAGATATAATATAAGATGTGGATATAATATAAGATGTGGATATAATATAAGATGTAGATATAATATAAGATGTGGATATAATATAAGATGTGGATATAATATAAGATGTAGATATAATATAAGATGTGGATATAATATAAGATGTGGATATAATATAAGATGTGGATATAATATAAGATGTAGATATAATATAAGATGTAGATATAATATAAGATGTGGATATAATATAAGATGTAGATATAATATAAGATGTAGATATAATATAAGATGTGGATATAATATAAGATGTAGATATAATATAAGATGTAGATATAATATAAGATGTAGATATAATATAAGATGTAGATATAATATAAGATGTGGATATAATATAAGATGTAGATATAATATAAGATGTGGATATAATATAAGATGTGGATATAATATAAGATGTGGATATAATATAAGATGTAGATATAATATAAGATGTAGATATAATATAAGATGTGGATATAATATAAGATGTAGATATAATATAAGATGTAGATATAATATAAGATGTAGATATAATATAAGATGTGGATATAATATAAGATGTGGATATAATATAAGATGTAGATATAATATAAGATGTAGATATAATATAAGATGTGGATATAATATAAGATGTGGATATAATATAAGATGTGGATATAATATAAGATGTAGATATAATATAAGATGTGGATATAATATAAGATGTAGATATAATATAAGATGTAGATATAATATAAGATGTAGATATAATATAAGATGTGGATATAATATAAGATGTGGATATAATATAAGATGTAGATATAATATATGATGTAGATATAATATAAGATGTGGATATAATATAAGATGTAGATATAATATAAGATGTAGATATAATATAAGATGTGGATATAATATAAGATGTGGATATAATATAAGATGTGGATATAATATAAGATGTAGATATCATATAAGATGTAGATATAATATAAGATGTGGATATAATATAAGATGTGGATATAATATAAGATGTAGATATAATATAAGATGTAGATATAAGATGTAGATATAATATAATATAAGATGTGGATATAATATAAGATGTGGATATAATATAAGATGTAGATATCATATAAGATGTAGATATAATATAAGATGTGGATATAATATAAGATGTAGATATAATATAAGATGTAGATAATATAATATAAGATGTGGATATAATATAAGATGTAGATATAATATAAGATGTAGATATAATATAAGATGTAGATATAATATAAGATGTGGATATAATATAAGATGTGGATATAATATAAGATGTGGATATAATATAAGATGTAGATATAATATAAGATGTAGATATAATATAAGATGTGGATATAATATAAGATGTGGATATAATATAAGATGTGGATATAATATAAGATGTAGATATAATATAAGATGTAGATATAATATAAGATGTAGATATAATATAAGATGTAGATATAATATAAGATGTGGATATAATATAAGATGTGGATATAATATAAGATGTAGATATAATATAAGATGTAGATATAATATAAGATGTGGATATAATATAAGATGTGGATATAATATAAGATGTAGATATAATATAAGATGTAGATATAATATAAGATGTAGATATAATATAAGATGTGGATATAATATAAGATGTAGATATAATATAAGATGTAGATATAATATAAGATGTAGATATAATATAAGATGTGGATATAATATAAGATGTAGATATAATATAAGATGTGGATATAATATAAGATGTAGATATAATATAAGATGTGGATATAATATAAGATGTGGATATAATATAAGATGTGGATATAATATAATATAAGATGTGGATATAATATAAGATGTAGATATAATATAAGATGTGGATATAATATAAGATGTGGATAGAATATAAGATGTAGATATAATATAAGATGTAGATATAATATAAGATGTAGATATAATATAAGATGTGGATATATAAGATGTGGATATAATATAAGATGTGGATATAATATAAGATGTGGATATAATATAAGATGTGGATATAATATAAGATGTAGATATCATATAAGATGTAGATATAATATAAGATGTGGATATAATATAAGATGTGGATATAATATAAGATGTAGATATAATATAAGATGTAGATATAAGATGTAGATATAATATAATATAAGATGTGGATATAATATAAGATGTGGATATAATATAAGATGTAGATATCATATAAGATGTAGATATAATATAAGATGTGGATATAATATAAGATGTAGATATAATATAAGATGTAGATATAATATAATATAAGATGTGGATATAATATAAGATGTAGATATAATATAAGATGTAGATATAATATAAGATGTAGATATAATATAGATGTAGATATAATATAAGATGTGGATATAATATAAGAAGTGGATATAATATAAGATGTGGATATAATATAAGATGTAGATATAA